>NW_022990896.1:0-98934 GCF_902827175.1 Gymnodraco acuticeps
CTCCTCCGTCTCCCCCTCCTCCTCCCCCTCCTCCCATCTTCTCCTGCTCCTCTGGGAGGGCGGTGAGTTAAAATGTTAGTTAGCTGCGCCTCAGAGTTTATAATTAAAGTGCAAACTCAAAAAGGTTGAAGATACAGACGGGGATGAAATTATATTTTTTATTTTGAGCGCTCGTCTGCGGCTGTTTTTCTCTCCCTGTATTTTCAGCAGAGGTGGAAAGTAAAGGCACAGTTACTCTGAAGTAGACATGTTTGTATACTTGACCTAAGTATTTCTATTTAAAGCTACTTTATTTCTACTCCACTACAATTGAGAGGCTAGTCTCGTTCTTTGTACTCCACTAAATGTATTTTAACACCCATAAAAACACATATTCTGATATTGTATTTTGCAGTTCAGTCCGGACATACACAGAGTCTATGTCAGTGACCACCAACTGGCGGCCCGCGGGCCACATCCGGCCCGCCAGACATTCTCATCCGGCCCGCACGACGGGGGTGACTGCGTTCGCAGTAACCACTGTGTGCAGTACCGGAGTCCAACAGAGAGGCAGCAGCTGCGGGACAGTAGACTGCGTACTGCGAAACCTTCCCTGCCTTGAACAAGAATTGATCCTTCGTTGTGAAGAGTCTGCTTTGTGCGCTCCGCACCACAGCAGCAGCCCCGCTGCGACAGAGTCCAACAGAGAGGCAGGAGCTGCGGGACAGTAGCCTAGAAGCAGGGTTGGGTTGTAACGGAATACATGTAACGGCGTTACGTAATCATAATACAAAAATCAAGTAGGCTAACTGTATTCAGCTGCCGTTACATTTGAAAAACGAGTAATCTGATTACAGTTACTTTCGTAAACCTGAAGTGAATACATTTTGGAATACTTATTGGAATTATTGGTGGAAAAATGTCCTCACAAAATTTAATATTCATTACCGGCAGAGCTGTGTGCACACTGCACGGCGCTGCAGCGTGTCTGTGAGCGAGAGAGAGATGCAGAGTGTCTGTGAGGCCCCGCCCCCGCACGCAGTGAGAGAGAGATCTCTTTTAAAATATATTGAAAGTTAGAAACGGAGATGGTTAGATAAAATGTGCAAGATAACCTTTATGTAGAATTTCTTTATTGTCGAAATGATGACATTTCATAACGGGATCAAATCAAAATGAATGGCCTGCTGCTGCTGAATGCCTGGGGCAAGTGACTGGAAAAAGTTTTAAAAGTTATAACATCGTTTCAGATAATAAATAATAATGATAATTCATTCTATTTAGGGGCGCCTTTCAAAGCACCCAAGGACACCTTACAATTCATAACATATTCTAAGGAAAGGTTTTAAGACAGTACAAAGAATGCAGTCCGGGTGATGTGTTTTATGTGGGGTGCAGATGAGAGAGAGCTGTCCAGAATGACACCAAGATGTTGTGTTTGAGTTCTTGATAAGCCATTAAAACAGTAAAATACGTGTCTCCTGTTCACCAAAACATACCCATCTGTTATGTATTCAGTATTTAGTAACTGATTACAGTTACCCCCCGGTCTACAACTTCAAAATGTTGGCCCTTGGACAAATGTAGTTGGTGATCCCCACAAACTATAATACCAACATGAACTTACATGTATAAAAGCAGGATAATAACATATTCATATCAAAAGATCCATACGGATGGACAAGTAAACGGACTGATGAGGCAAAGCATCACATGTTGCATGTAACCCACAGTGAGGTGGAATGAGCACTTCTCCCTCTGTGAACACGTGTTGGACAGCTTTGTGTGATGGTGCGGTACTTCAGGTGAACACGGACTGAGCGAACCGGCACACGGATTCCCTTACCTTAACACAAAGTAGAGAAACTTTCATTTCTGTGCTCTCAGGACTTTCCCTGCGTGTCTGTACTCTCTGCTGACGGATGGATTTGTCTGCCGCTCAGCTCAAAACCCATTTACTTGAGAGGTTTTAGAAAGAGCAATATTTCCTCCTGAAATGGTCCTGGATGTTCAATGTGCAGCTGGATGTGAGTTCACGAAGCCATGGCGCAGTTTACACGAGTTCATACGCTGCATTCAAACCCTGCTCTATTAGACGGAGACGCTCTCCTGATTCATTCCTCTCTATTCAGACCTCCATCCATCCTGATCTGCTGGCAGCGGTTGTACGGCGACGTGTTGCCAAAGTGCCCGACTCCATTTGGGTTCCTTCATAACAGGATGTGTTTATTGTTGCAGCGACACATTCATTACCGTCCAGCTCTTCCTCTGCTCAGCTGGTTTACGCTCTTGTCAAATTGATGAAGATGTTTTCTTAATTTGAACAGCGTTATGCTGTCTGGGCCATCCGACACACTTTAAGGCTGAAGCTCTGCTCAGGCTAACACAGAAGGAGAAACTACATTACTAGAGATCAGAGACACACTCTCCTTGTAAGTGACTCCTAAACAGACACAAAACTGCTTCTGGGATTACGGTGCTGTTTATCAACATTGCAGGGAATTAATTAACATCTCACTTCTGAAATGTGCAGAAAGCAAATACATAACATTAGCTGTTTTGATATACTTTATTAATCCCTGTGGGGAAATGGTTTCTCTGCATTTGAACCATCCTAGTGTTAGGAGCAGTGTGCTGCCATTTTGAACAGCGCCCGGGGAGCAGTGTAGGGAACGGTGCCTTGCTCAGGGATACCTCGGTAGCACTTGGTCTTGCCAGGACTTGAACTGGTGACCTTCCAGTTGCCAAGCCAAGTCCCTATCGACTTTGCCACCACACCGTTAGCTGTTGGCTGTTGGCTGAGGCCCTCTGTTTTGCGAGCGTCAACGGGGGGGGGGGGCTCAGTTGAGGCACCCTCCGCAAGGTGAGGCCCCACGCAGTCTGCATGATCGGCCTGTAGGGAGGGACGGCCCTGATGCTAGCTAACGTTAGCCTCAAGAACTAGAACATTTTCTGTCAGCTGCTCCGGGTTCTCGCTCTCATTGACTATCGTGGTCTGGCCCTGAAAGGACATCTAGCATCTAGATCTTAAGTAGTGGAATTTAGAGCCTGCAAAGAGTAAACAGTTGTTGTGGTTTCAAGCTGGATGTGTGAAACCCTCACACCTCATTTGAGTTACCCTTTGAATGTCACTAGTGATACATCTGGTATCAATTAGCATAACATTCTATAATGAGTTCAACATGTGGAAGAGAACACGTGATCAGTGTCTGTTTTTAAAGTTGAACACTTTGAGGTTATCTCCATGTTTACCACTTAGAGAGAGGAGAGTCATTCTTCCTGTGACCACGGTCTCTCTCTCTGAATAACGTGTCTGCGTCTGAACTGAGCTCAAAGTCTTCCCAGGCACAGGATATCTCCTGGACTTTAAATGAAATAACAAACTGAAAGTGAGACAATAAACACCAACAGCCCGCTGCTTAATAAGCATAAATATAATAACAGCGTGTTTGCAGTGTCTGCAGAATATAAGCAGGAGTCAAAGGAGCCACAGAGAGAGGCAATATCAAAAGCATGAAATATATGCAAATGAGAATTATCTAGCGAACAAATGTGAAGACGTAAGCAAAGAGGAACGCGTAATACATTGGAGAATATGAAGAAGAAAGACTTGAAAAGAGTCCAGACGGAGACTCAGACGTCCTCAGAGTTCAACGGCACAAACAGGTTCGTCACCGTCTGTCCTCCTGATGAAGATGATGAAGATGAGACAGAAGGCTGGCTCTGCATTATGTGTGTGTGTGTGTGTGTGTGTGTGTGTGTGTGTGTGTGTGTGTCATTATATATAATGACGATGACTGTGTGACAGAGAGCCTCTCCACTGCTGTTGTGTTTCGAGTGTCACTCAAAGTTTAGTCACTTCTGAACATTTCCAGAAACAAAGGAGGAATTATTTTTGGTCCGTTTGCCACTTTGATCCAGACTGAAATATCTCAACATCTATTTGATATATTGCACGACATTTTGTACAAACATCATCCAATTTAAACAAAACGCTAATTCTAACCAAATGTCCAGAAAACTGTAGAAATGAAACATTATGAAATACCAAGGAAATAATGTTTCTACAGTCTCGCAGCTGAAATCCATTTTCATTAGTACAGTTATTTCCATTCATCACATAAATCTCAGTTTATTATATCTTGTTTTGAACCGAGACTCAGACGGGTGAAACAAATGTTTGGGAGCGTGTGGTAGAGAGGGTTAAAGATAATCACATATCTCCATTGTGTCTTGATCTAACTGTGTAACTGTTTGCGAATAATTTAATTGAAGTACCATAGGTCGTGTTTTCGAGATGAGGGCCGTTAAAATCGGAAGGAGGAGATCTGTCTTAAACTTCTTTGAAGTTATTTTATAAATAAGGGCAGCAGGAGCAAAAGTGAACAAGTTACATTCAGTTATATTAAAGGGCGTTCTGTTCAGGAAACATTATCACAAAATGTTCAAACGTAATCTTGTGAAATGTCGAACTTCCATAAATCCAGTTGGTTGAAGATTCTTCACAGCAGATAAAGGAAGTGCATGAGAGTGGGAATCAGGAAGTGTTTAACTTCTGAGAAAAGCATGCAAACAGTAATAAAGCAGAGTATGTTGACATGGCATAACTTACTGTGTGCTATGGTATCAGGAATAGTGGCATTTCACAGATGTGCTGGTATCGTGGCCTCCCTGAAGTTGGTGGAACAAATTCTCTAGGAAGTACTCAGATCAGTTTAAGTAGAAAAGATGAAGTCTTGCATATACATTTAAATTGAAAATAGTATTTTATGCTCAAGATGTCAGCCCTAAAATGATCGATTCTGCTATTTGCTAATGGACCTGTCAGGGTGATTTGATGCGGTTAATGCTATAGTTTTTACTTTGGTAAAACTCAGGGCTATTCAACTTTTCGATAGCCGGGGGAGATGAGCTCCACTTCACCCTCCACTCGTGAGCTTTCATTTCAACGTCATTATTGTCTGGGCTGAACGTTTTGCATAACAGCTTTTAAAAACAACAAGTATTTTTAGCATCAGATATAACGAGGTTACATCACAGATATTTTTAGAGCTCAGTGGAAGTGCTTCCTTATTCGGCGGAGAAGTTGGATGACAGATGGAAATACGTGAAAGTGTAAATACCATCACAGATCACGACCTTGTGCTGATTACTGAACGTGGTTCTCTCTCTCAGCAGCAGCAGATGTGGAAGCAGCTGCAGCTTTCAATGTGAAGATCACAGTTCATTTCATTCATATGATCAGTATGAAGCTCCAGGCCCACCGCCCCCTGCACAGACGTACGATACTGTCTGTACTGTATAATACTGTATATACACTACTGTCTGTACTGTCTAATACTGTCTGTACTGTATAATACTGTATATACACTACTGTCTGTACTGTCTAATACTGTCCGTACTGTCTAATACTGTCTGTACTGTATAATACTGTATGTACTGTATAATGCTGTATGTACTGTATAATGCTGTCTGTACTGTATAATGCTGTATGTACTGTACGATACTGTATGTACTGTATACTACTGTATATACACTACTGTCCGTACTGTCTAATACTGTCTGTACTGTATAATACTGTATGTACTGTATAATGCTGTATATACACTACTGTCCGTACTGTCTAATACTGTCTGTACTGTATAATACTGTATATACACTACTGTCCGTACTGTCTAATACTGTCTGTACTGTATAATGCTGTATGTACTGTATAATACTGTATATACACTACTGTCCGTACTGTCTAATACTGTCCGTACTGTCTGATACTGTCTGTACTGTATAATACTGTATGTACTGTATAATACTGTATATACACTACTGTCCGTACTGTCTAATACTGTCTGTACTGTATAATACTGTATGTACTGTATAATGCTGTCTGTACTTTATAATACTGTCCGTACTGTCAAATACTGTATGTACTGTATAATGCTGTATGTACTATCAAATACTGTCCGTACTGTCAAATACTGTCTAATACTGTCTGTACTGTATAATACTGTCTGTACTGTATAATACTGTACTGTATAATACTGTCTGTACTGTATAATACTGTATGTACTGTATAATGCTGTCTGTACTTTATAATACTGTCCGTACTGTCAAATACTATATGTACTGTATAATGCTGTATGTACTATCAAATACTGTCCGTACTGTCTAATACTGTCTAATACTGTCTGTACTGTATAATACTGTACTGTATAATACTGTCTGTACTGTATAATACTGTATGTACTGTCTAATACTGTATGTACTGTCTAATACTGTATGTACTGTCAAATACTGTCCGTACTGTCTAATACTGTCCGTACTGTCAAATACTGTCCGTACTGTCTAATACTGTATGTACTGTCTAATACTGTATGTACTGTATAATACTGTCCGTACTGTCTAATACTGTCCATACTGTCAAATACTGTCCGTACTGTCTAATACTGTATGTACTGTCTAATACTGTATGTACTGTATAATACTGTATGTACTGTCAAATACTGTATGTACTGTCTAATACTGTCCATACTGTCTAATACTGTATGTACTGTATAATACTGTCCGTACTGTAAAATACTGTATGTACTGTCTAATACTGTCCGTACTGTCAAATACTGTATGTACTGTCTAATACTGTATGTACTGTATAATACTGTATGTACTGTATAATACTGTCCGTACTGTCTAATACTGTCTCTACTGTCAAATACTGTATGTACTGTATAATACTGTCCGTACTGTCTAATACTGTCCGTACTGTCAAATACTGTATGTACTGTCTAATACTGTATGTACTGTATAATACTGTATGTACTGTATAATGCTGTCCGTACTGTCTAATACTGTATGTACTGTCTAATACTGTATGTACTGTCAAATACTGTCCGTACTGTCTAATACTGTCCGTACTGTCAAATACTGTCCGTACTGTCTAATACTGTATGTACTGTCTAATACTGTATGTACTGTATAATACTGTATGTACTGTCAAATACTGTATGTACTGTCTAATACTGTATGTACTGTCAAATACTGTCCGTACTGTATAATACTGTCCGTACTGTCAAATACTGTCCGTACTGTCTAATACTGTATGTACTGTCTAATACTGTATGTACTGTATAATACTGTATGTACTGTCAAATACTGTATGTACTGTCTAATACTGTCCGTACTGTCTAATACTGTATGTACTGTATAATACTGTCCGTACTGCCAAATACTGTATGTACTGTCTAATACTGTATGTACTGTCTAATACTGTATGTACTGTATAATACTGTATGTACTGTCAAATACTGTATGTACTGTCTAATACTGTCCGTACTGTCTAATACTGTATGTACTGTATAATACTGTCCGTACTGCCAAATACTGTATGTACTGTCTAATACTGTCCGTACTGTCTAATACTGTCCGTACTGTCAAATACTGTATGTACTGTCAAATACTGTATGTACTGTCTAATACTGTATGTACTGTATAATACTGTCTGTACTGTCTAATACTGTCTCTACTGTAAAATACTGTCTATAGTGTAAAATGCTGTCAAGTTGCATACTGTATATTCATATATTTATTAAAGTATAAAGTTAATGCATGTATTTTATGTAACTTTTTACTCCAGTATATGTCAGAGGCAGATATACTGTGTAACTACACTACATGTATTTGTAGTAAAAAGTAAGTCTCAAGTCTTTGCACTCAAGTCCCGAGTTGTGTTCCCAACCAGACTGAGAAGTCCAGAGTCACAGTAAATACCGAGTCAACACAGACACATTCCACGTCCTTCACTTTGAGCTTTTTTTATCAATATTTAAAGGAGTAATAAAGTGTGTCTTATTGGTTTAAACTCATGTGTTGTTTTTCATCTGTTTGGCACAACGATTGGTTGATGGCTTTATTCATGATGCAAAAGCTCAGAAATGTCCTCATAGCAAGCATTAACGTTTGGTGTGAAAGTATAACAAAAGCAACTATTTGGAAATATGTGTTGACATGCAAATTGATTGCAGGAGAAAAAAAACATCTGCTGTGAGTAAAGGCCGTTATCAATTTGTTTTATATTTCCCAGATGGGGTTCATTGTACCTTAGGCGCTGTTTACACGAGAACGCAAACAGTTGTATCTGCTACTTTTCTCTCGCGTATAGCCCGTTCACACGAGGCCGTAACGGAAACGCGGAAACGGACCCCGCAAACGATAACGGGTCCCAAGGTGGATAGATCTGCAAACGGCTCCGTGTGTACGCCCTATACGATCATTTCCTGATAACAATGATCCATAGCCCCGCCTCTCCCCACCTCTGCTGCTCACTGCTGTAGCACGGTCAGTAGCTACTGCTACTGACCGTGCTACAGATGTTAGTGCACAATCTACAGCTCCTCTACCACAACCATCAGCAACAAGTGGACATGGAGAACTACATTACACTGGCTTCCGGTAACTGCTAGAATCCACTTCAAGACACTGGTACTTGCGTACCATGCTGTGAATGGATCTGGCCCTTCGTACATCCAGGACATGGTTAAACCGTACACCCCAGCACGTGCACTCCGCTCTGCATCAGCCAAACGACTCGCTGCACCCTCGCTGCGAAGGGGACCCAAGTTCCCATCAGCAAAAACACGTGGGTTTGCTGTCCTGGCTCCAAAATGGTGGAATGAGCTCCCATTGAAATCAGGACAGCAGAAAGCTTACACACCTTCCAGACTGAAAACTCATCTCTTTCGACTCCACTTCGAACGATAGAACTATTAACAAAGCACTTATATACTAATAAAGGACTGGCTTACCTAAAGCCAGTTGAGTAGCACTTGAAATGTTTGGCTCTATGAAACCTGATGTACTTTATGATTCTGTTTTCTTCAAGGTTGTGTCTTCCTGGTCGAACGCACTTATTGTAAGTCGCTTTGGATAAAAGCGTCAGCTAAATGTAATGTAATGTAACATGAACTACAGCGCCACTTACAGGCCCGGCATATGTAGGCCCGGCATATGTAGTACAGCGTCTCCAGCGCTTTGGAGTGGTCTCGTGTGAACGGAAGACTTTTTTGATATCGTATTCGGTTCGTTTGCGTTTCTAATGCGTTTGCATGTAAACGGGGTCTTAGACCTCGTCACCAGTGAGAAGGGTTCCTGATCAAAGTGTCTGTTGTATTAAAGTGTGAAAGTGGAAGCTGCAGCTCTAAGACACATATATGCTTTTCCACCTCAAAGCACGTTGAAGAGATGCCGCCATGCTGCTCTGCTTCCACTGTCTCACAGGAGGCAGAGCACGGTCTGTTTTACATTTCACACAACAGACCGAGAGGGGTTCATAGTAAGAGAAGGAGAGAGAGAGGTTGGTACACGCTCAATGCAAAGGCTGTATTTTGATATGCAGAGTAGCTACAGTGTAGAGATGCAATGAACATCTCAAGTCCCAGGCTCCTCCACAATGCAACCGGATATATATAACCCTACAACCATAACAATAGTGCAAGAAGAAACAGAGTATAATAAAATAGTGCAGGAGAAGTAAACTATATACATGAGAGTACGTAGAGTTCAAGGGACATCACTTACAGTAAGCAAGTTTCCATCAGCTTGTTTTTATGCACATTTTCAACCTTTATGAATAAAACACGAGTGAAATCTTAGAAAAAAAGTATTGCAACAAAGACGATGACCATAATTAGTTGTGTGGTGAAAGCGGGGACAGATTCAGTGAATACATGATGACGTTAAACATCACAGAGTGGAGAGAGATAATAGGAGGTTAGTCAGCAGGGTCCGGAGGCAGGTGAGCGGCTCAGGTGCAGCTCCATCATTCTGAGCACGTCTGCCATGAAAACAACCTGCAGCGCAGCCAGGACTCACATCCTGCTTCAACCCTGAGCAGTCAGGGTGAAGGGCTCCCAGTCCTTTACTCGAGATCAAATCAAAATGCAAATCCATCAAGTGACCAATGTGCAGGTGTGGTGGCGTTTTAATCCTTGTCTACAATTGAATAGCCACCTCTATGGCGGTTGTGGGTTTTGACGCGCCTCTCTTTGTTTCCAAACAAATGAGCTGAGAACGTGGTTGAATCAGATGAGCTTTATTCGTTAGTCCAGACGGCATAGAAACAGCAGGACGCATTTATTCGCTTCATACTAAATAAACGTTAACAGTCTCCAAAGGAACAAAAAGAACACATTACATTACATTTAGCTGAGGCTTTTATCCAAAGCGACTTACAATAAGTACATTCGACCAGGAAGACACAACCTTGAAGAAAACAGAATCATAAAGTACATCAGGTTTCATAGAGCCAAACATTTCAAGTGCTACTCAACTGGCTTTAGGTAAGCCAGTCCTTTATTAGTATATAAGTGCTTTGTTAATAGTTCTATCGCTCGAAGTGGAGTCGAAAGAGATGAGTTTTCAGTCTGGAAGATGTGTAGGCTATCTGCTGTCCTGATGTCAATGGGGAGCTCATTCCACCATCTTGGAGCCAGGATAGCAAACCCACGTGTTTCTGCTGATGGGAACTTGGGTCCCCCTCGCAGCGAGGATGCAGCGAGTCGTTTGGCTGATGCAGAGCGGAGTGCACGGTCAAAATACTTTTCCGTTTCCCCGTCCCATCAGCTGTGTCCTATCAATCCACCATATATAGGCATAGCCATGCACGTGATACTGACGCACATATAACAAATAATAAGTGAGCCTTAAATTAATACATTTTAAACCATAGTGTGACTCGCAAAAATAGCCGATAATTTACAATATAATCTAATTTATATTATTATTATTAAGCCTAACATTCAGACGATAATAACAAAAGGAAAATGGCTCTAACAGCAGGAAAATGCGTTATTTATTCAATTGACAGAAGAAGAAAAAATAAACCATTTAGAAAGAGCACATTCAGCCAGGCTGTCTTTTCATTCCACGCATCCCATCAATGGAATTCAATACCACAACCAATGAGAGTCCTCGTCCTACTACACATTCAAGCACAGTGTTACAAAGTGGCTCATTAATAATCAACAGTGTCAGCACTGATGTGTGTGTGTAGGTGTGTGTATGAGTGTGTATTGTAATTTATTTATTTATTATCATGACTTGCTCTTATCTGTATTCAGTGATGTCATCTATTGTAAATGTGTACAATGGTATAACAATGTTGTGGTATTTGTATTATTGCTTTTATGATGTCTATCACCATCTGGCAAAGGGACTATCGGTGAAAACTAGCCTTTTGGCTATTCGAGTACTTTTACATGTTTTTAATATGTTGATTAATGTACACTGTCCCTTGTTTTAAATAAATCAATTCAATTCAAACCAAAAGGCCCCAGATGTTCTGTTTCCACATCACTTCAATATCCTTACTATCATATTCTGAATTGAGGGTTTTAAATGAAGGCATGTTGGCGAAACAATCCAAGGTAGACTCATCGCTGTCTGGCTGTGAAACGAGGGTATATGCTGTTATAGAAATCACAAGTGTGATAACTATCAAGAAAACCCTGCAGTACTACACTACCCACAACCCTACATACAATCAAATGTTTTACGTTCATCTCGTAGTTAGTTTTGGTTTGAGGCTGTAAACTCTCACTAAATATAGTTATATATTATTATTACAGTCTAAAACAAACTGTAGGCGGTCACCGCTGTGTTTTCTGAGGGCGTTTTCACACCTGAAAGTCAAAACCTTCACAAACGTTATGTTATTTCTATTTGTTTACCTGTACACCTTTGATTAGGTTAGTTTTCATGTTGCAATTAATCATTAACTTGAGGCTGAAAGCTCTGGGAAGTATAAGGTGGACCTTGAATTAAGAAATGGACGTGTTTGAGTGTTAGTGTGTTCTTCTGGTTATCAATTACAGCCATATTTTAAAGCAGTCACATGAATAAACACTACTATATTATGCTTTAAATGTTTAATAAGTGAGAGTTAAAGTGTTTTACGGGGTTTGCTTGGTTCTTGAGATACTTTAAAGAACTGTTCTTTTTAAATAAATCATACAGAAAATACAAATGAACCGCTAACTATGAAAAACCTGAATAATTTAAAACATTTCGGAGACTTTCTTTGTGAGCATCTCTCTGTCTGCCGGGGCTTTTTAAAACATCAGATAGTGTGCTCCTGCCTGTATTCGACCAGAGGGCTGTGTTAGACGTACAGAATTGAATTCAGGTGTAATAAAGGCGTCTGAATGAAAGGAGGTCAGCACATTGTAAACCTGCTGCAGTGTGCTGAACGCTCCCCCGAGCCACAGTCCATTTACTGCTGCTGTCCGCTCTTTTAAAGCCGCCTGCTCTTAGTTCTGTTTTCCTCAAATCCCAAGTCTGCTGAAGGAAGTCTGGATGGAGGGAGGAGGAGGCGCTGACCCGTGATGGAGAACACTATCCAACCTCCTCTAACCTGAAGCACATTCACCATAACAACTCTTTTTACAAACCTGTAAAGTTACAGACAGTCGAACATGCTCTCATCAACGTGGCCAAGGGGCGCATTATGGCTTCATACTGTCTGCGACCGACTGGCTTTTCTCTCTGCTGCCATGTCTGTTGCGTGTTAACGGGTTTTTACAAAGGGCTTTAAACTGGATATATGTGCTTTATTTGTGCAGCAACCGTGAGCTTATTCTTAAAGGGCCCATGTCCTGCTTCTCTGGTTCTGACCCGTCCCCTTGTGTTCTGTAGCTTCTGCATGTGAACGGTCTGCAGAGTCACAAACCCTCAAAGTGCACCCTGTAGGGAGTAAAACTCTAACACAGAGAAGACCTGTCTATGCTGCCCCAGAACGCCTCGATGGACATTTATCTTTTTCTTCCTGGGTACAGTGACGTGCCCATACCCAAATGGACCAATCCGTGGAGCCGTTACGTTACGTCCGTGGATTGGTCCAAATGTTCCAATCCGCGGACTTCCTCACACACACTCAATCTTTTCTCAGCTGCAGCTCCGCCGATTGTCCTCCCTGAGACGGCGGGACATTCACTTCGGACATTCGGATGGTGGAACCTCTGGAGCGCTGACTCCATCGGATAGTTTTTACCAAAAGCTGACGTTTCATGGCATGAAATGCGATCTCCCGTATGCCCTTTTTACTCTGGACTCGCTAATATCGAAGGATCGGAGCAGCCCCGCCCCCCTGAGGAGCGACGCGTCCAGAGCCCATGTGAAAAAATCATCTTCCAGACTGTTAATATTGTTACTGCTTTTACTCTCTGGTAACGTTAACATTAACCCTGGTCCTGAGTGTTTCTCTGCTTCCCTGCATCATTTGCCAACTCCGAATGAGTTTAGCTGCAAGGATTGGGTTTTCTGCATGTTAATGCTAGAAGCCTAGTGCCCAAATTAGATGTTTTCAAGACCTGGTTTTTAGTTGCTAAGCCTGATATTGTTGTAGTTTCTGAAACCTGGTTAAAACCGTCTGTCACTGACACTGTTATTCACATTGATGGATATAATGTATTCAGAGCGGATCGTAAGGGCAGAGCTGGTGGTGTTGCAATATACACTGCTGAGAAACTACGGTGCTCAGTCCTTCATTCAATTTCAATTCCAAGGCAATTTGAGTTGCTAGCTCTCTAAATAACTATAGCAAATGCTGCTCTCACTGTTATTGGCTGTTATAGGCCTCCATCGGCCATCATGGATGCAACTACTAGCTTTAATGAATTGTTGTCTACGTTTTCTTCTGAAATCATATTATTGGGTGATTTAAATTGGGACTGGTTGAGTGATAAATCTTCACAGTTTAAGCAGGTTTGTGATTCTTTGAACTTAACTCAGCTTATTGATAGTCCCACTAGGATAAACCCTGCCAAACCCAATAACGATACCCTTATAGATGTCATTCTAACAAATGCAGCTCATAAGTACGTGTCTGTTGGTGTTTTTCCTAATGATATCAGCGACCATTGCACTATTGCTTGCGTTAGGAACACTAAGTTGCCCAAAGCCAAGGGCCTTATTGTGCTCAGGCGCTGCTTCAAACACTTCTGAGCAGGCTTTCCTACACGATCTGGCGGAGGTTAAATGGCACTTCATAGCGTTAATTCCATCTGTCGATGTTGCCGTCCAATTTGTTATTGATCACTTGTTATCGATTATTAATAGACATGCCCCCCTTAGAAAATTCAGAGTTAAGAATAGGAACACTCCATGGTTTACTAGAGAACTATCGGATCTAATTCATGATCGAAATAAGCAATGGTCTTTAGCTAGAAAGTCTAACACTAGTGATGACTGGCTTATTTTTCGTGTCCTCAGAAATAAATGTTCAGCCCTTATTAAAAAAGCTAAAGCTGATTACTATCTGAGCTTAACCACTGATTGTTTTAATGACCATTCTATGTTCTGGAAAACAATTAAATCACTTCAGAACAAGAAGGTTTCTAGTTTCCCAAAAAAATTGAAGGTCAGTGATTCTTTTATTTCAGATTCAGATGGTATGGCTAATGCTTTCAATGCTCACTTCAAAAAGGCTGGTCACATTTTTGATGATCAAAGTCATGACTCTCTAAATGGTCGTACTCACAGCCCTAGTCTAGAGATGAACTCCCCTGTTTTTGATTTAGCTTATTTCTCGGTCTCTGAAGTCTTACAGGGTTTGCAATCAATTGATCCTAAAAAGTCTGCCGGCCTGACGGCCTCGACCCGTTCTTTTTAAAAATGGCAGCTCAGATTATAGCACAACCAGTAACTGATATGTTTAATCTCTCCCTGTCCACTCACTGCCAACTGTGTGGAAGCAAGCTCTGGTATCGCCCCTCTTGAAAGCTGGTGATCCCACAGAGTTAAATAACTATCGTCTTATCTCAAATCTTTCTGCGTTATCAAAGATTCTTGAGTCCCTAGTTTCTACTCAGCTAAAACTTTTTTTAAATTCACACAACATCCTTAACCCTATGCAATCTGGATTCAGATCAAAGCACAGTACTGTGACTGCCAGTCTGAAAGTCTTAGACGATATTAAGGCTGCTTTGGATAACAAATCTGTATGTGTTGCATTATTTATTGACCAAGCCAAAGCATTTGACTCTGTAGATCACCACATTCTGTCTGATGTTATGTTGATGTCTCGTTTCAGTCATAATGCCATTTGATGGTTTCAGAGTTATCTAACCGACCGTACTCAATGCGTCAGGTTGGGTAGCACTGTCTCTGAGCCTGTCACCTTGAAGAAGGGAGTTCCACAGGGCTCTATTTTGGGGCCTTTGCTCTTTTTATTATATGTAAACAATATTTGTAATCAGATGCAATTTTCTACCATCATATGTATGCTGATGACACTATTGTATACTCATATGCTCCTTCTCTGGATATGGCCGTTTCCAATTTAAAATCTGATGTCACGCTGCAGCATGCGCTTCTTGATTCCAAACTGCTATTGAACATTAAGAAAACCAAAGCAATGCTTTTTGCTCCCAAGTCAGCGTCCTCTTGCCTCTCCATTGACACCCTTGATGGCATCTCTGTTGAGTTTGTCGATACCTACAAATATCTTGGCTTTTGGTTGGACAGTAATCTGAACTTCAAACACCATATTGAAGTTCTAACTAAGAAATTGAAATTCACTCTTGGCTTCCTTTTCAGACTTAAATGTTGTTTTTCAACTTCATCCCGTAAAAGGTTGGTCTCTGGCTTATTCCTGTCCCAGCTGGACTACGGTGATACCATCTATAGATTTGCCTGTCCCACTGTTTTGGCCAAACTTGACCCACTCTACCATGCTGCACTGCGTTATATATCAAATGCACCCTATAGGACTCATCATTGCAAACTGTACAGCCTAACTGGATGGTCCTCACTTAGTGTGCGTAGGATGCAGCATTGGTTTCTATTAATGTATGAAGCCATTTTAGGAAAGCTTCCACTGCACATATGTTCCAGATTTGCTCCAGTTTGTGACTCTCACAGCCTCAGACCCAGAGCCTGGATACGGGTCCAGGTTCCTGCCGTGCGGACTGAGGCTGGAAAAAGGAGTCTTTTTCATTATTGTCCTTGGTCTTGGAATGACCTTCAATCACGCCTCAAACTGACGGCACTTGTCTCAATAGGATGTTTTAAATTGAAGTTGTCTGAAGTCCTTACCACCAGCTGCTCTTGCAGTAATAAGTAGTGCCTTTCTTACTGTCCTATGTGCTCAATGTAGTGACTGCTTTTTTGTCTTTTGTTTTCTTAGTTATGTTCTCTGTGTTTTATATGTTTGTGTTCTGTGTAACGTTGCTGCCTTCTTGGCCAGGTCAGCATTGCAAATGAGATTCTATCTCAATGCTTTTATCTGGTTAAATAAAAAATAAAATATAAGTCGGTGTGTGAGCACACACATTAACTCCTAGCCAGGCTGCGGGTGTGTGTGTGTGTGTGTTCGGGCTGGTTTCGGGCTGGGTTTCGCTGTCTCGCAGATGGCCACTGGGCTCACAGGGAGGGGGCGGGGCAGGAGCTCCAACAAGCCGTGTAGGACAGAGAGTGAATACACAGACTACACAGAGATGCTGTTTGAGAAACCAATGAGAGTTTGGAACATTGAACAATGTAAATCTATTCTAGTGGACCTCAACGATGGAACTATGATCAGTAGAAATGGCCATGACATGGGACCTCTAAATAAAAATGCAAACCAAGCACCACATCTGAATGAATCGGTCAAAGCAATAATGTGTCCTAATTAGTTTCTGATTTAAATAATAAACTGCATCACATTTGCATTGTTTGCTTTTAAAATGATGAGAGGAACTGGGTCTTCTGTTCTGATTTTAGTCAGTCAGACCTGAACGAAAACAATGTTACATGGATGTATGAAGAGAGCTGGATACAGCGTTAAAGACCCTGTTCATTCCTATACAAGCTGCTCAGTGGTGCATGAAGCCAACATGGCACGTCTGGGCCCAGAGAGCGACACGCCTGGTTTTGCCTTAAAACCCACCCTGTATTTACAAACATTTAAATAAGGGCAATTCTAATGTTAGTACTGTTGGTTACCTAAAAAGAAAATGTCTCTTTCCCAATGTCAAACAACGTTATTTTGGGGCCCAATGATGTCACGGATTGATACGAGAGTTGTGCAGTATCCGTTTAGCCACTTCTGTTTTCATTTCTAGCTATTTTACAGCTAACATCTGGACAGGAAGTACATTTGCTGTTCTGGAAAATTGCATTGAATTTCTATCCAAACAGAAAATGCTCCAAACTTTGCTAGTTCCTGTGTCCTTCCTTCATTGTCTTTTAATTTAATATATTTATTTCAGAAACATGAGACATTTTCATTGGAGAGGGATATCTCCTCAGTTGCTTTCCTTTAACTTTATTTACTTATGCCCCTTATCTGTCCCACGTACCTGCTGCTAGGGTCAAAGTAAAGAGGCTGTAACTATGACAACATTCACCATGGTACCCTGCTTCTAAAGGGTTTTTGATTGGACCATATCTAATCTGTTTGGCATTTTTAACACATACCGAAAAAGACAAAAACACAATTTTGGATTACATTCGAAACTCCCCATTTCCTACAAATGTCAATAAAGGTTACAATCTTGCACCAAAACCAGTCAAAGCCAACTCATGGAGAGAATAACTCATGGAGAGAATAACTGGTGTCTCTAGCTTGAGATGTTTTAAAATCTCTTTGATCCAGTGATACATCTGCAGGGGGGAGGATCAGTCCTCCTGAACAGCACAAGGCTCCTAACAGAGTGCAAGAGGCCAGCAGGTTGCTCTAAAAACCACTCAGATCACATCCAGCTCACAGCAATAAGAAAGGATCTATTCGCTCATTTTCTATTTCATATAAAGTATCAGAGACATCGAAGACAAGTATCTGACACAAGATAAGTCAATCAGTATTATGTCGCATTTCCACTACACGGCCTCGCTCGGTATAGTTAGGCCTCGTTAGGCCTCGTTAAGACTGGCTCACTTTATGCTGCGTTTCCATTACAGTTTAGTAGTTGGTGCAGTAACTATAGTAACGCAGTGTAGGCGGAGCCGTGACGTAATCTTCCATGAGAACCACAGAAAACCAACATCAGCCGTTAGCTGTTAGCACTCAGAGCTCACAGCTCTTCATATCTGTTCAGAAACTAGACACAAGTTAAACAAGTACAAACCACAGACTGCCTGTGTCATGGAGAATACAGTCGCTGGTTTATTTATGTCTGTAGGCCGTTGTTGTGAGTGTGGACGGTCGGAGCATATACAACGTTAGCTTAGCCAAGCTCCATTTAGACAACAAGCATTTTAAAAGGTGTTTCTCTGCCGACTGTCTGCAGACTTGTCAAAGCATTAATTCATGGTTTTTACTAACCGGTATCAGTATGTTGTTACTTCGGCATCATTTTGAAACGTGTATTACAATTAAATCACGGTCAAATATGTTCATCTTGTTGTAGTTGTAGCCCCCTTGCCAGCGATTCTCTCTCTAGTTTAGCATACTCAGCCCGACTCAGCCTGGTTGTTGGCCCGGAAAGAACCTCGATTTTATGGGGCCAGAAAAACTGTGAAATAGTAGCCGGAACTACGCCAAGTGGAAACGCAACCAAAAACGGGCCGTGCACGGCTGGGCACGCTTAAAGCGAGCTCCGTGCTGCAGTGGAAATGCGCCATTAGACACTTCATTATTGATCCCCAGAAAGCAGCACAAAGACAGAAACAGATTAGCTTCATCGCCTTGAAATGGTTCATTCCCCTGACATCATTCTAAATCAACATTTCAAAGCGGGTGAAAAAGCAGGGATTCTTTTAATGAATTCATGAATTGAAGAAAAAAGTTGAGGATTTGTTTGAGACTGAACCAGAGAGCAAATATACCAAAGCAAATAAACTATGAGATATTTGTAAAATCCAAGAGGGTGTTCATTATCTTCAGGGTCAACACTGTGAGCAACTCTTTGCTATTCAAGTCAATTTGATTTAGAACACACACAATTAAATCCAGAAAGGCCAGTGGATGTGAATACAACAGAGAGTATTTGGCTCGGTTACGTAAAGGAAAACTCACGCGGGGTCCGGGAGTCTATGATAGTTATTAAAAATACATTTTGATATCCTTGACATTTAAAAAGCAATACAAGGTTATTCACAGAAAACATCCGCAGCATGTAGATATGACTCCATGTGCTCTTCATTATGAAATTAGCTCAGTCATCTCAGGGAATCTCAGTCTCAAATTGTATCTTGGGCGTCAGTTTATCGTGAGATTAATACGTGTTTTGGAAAGATATACCTCGATATCCATACAACTGTTTTTTGATAAGAGTCAAATTATGAACGTAGACGTACAGGCACACTTTGTATGCTGCTCACGCCTCACACTACTCCAGAAACGGTTTCATTAAGATCTGCCTGATATCTTATTAGGTTGAAAAGATTATTGGAGAGGTTTTAACACGGGGGAACTCTGGATGAGTTTGTTTGGAACTGGTCCCCAATAGCAGCATCCATGACAGAGCAATGGTCCAGTGTTAACTATATGACAGCATTAGTATTATTCACACATGAGTGCCGCACTACGTTGTTACTGCTGCTGCTGTTTTAGTTTGTCTCTCCTGGTCTGTTTTAGTTGTGTGGGTTTTACTAAGTGTTGGTATTGTACCTCCGGTTGGAAATAAGGCAAATATTGAAAGAAATGTGGTGCATCAGATATACAAAGACAGTGAACTTACAGGCGTAGGTCATGGCGAAGCTGCTGCCGGTGTCCACCATGTCCACCTGAGGGACCAGCTTAGGGATGTCCTGCTGCTGAGCGAGGGCGAAGCGAAACACCTCGTACTCATGGGAGGCCGAGGGGAAGAGACCTCCTGATCACAGAGAGACACAGCGGGGGTTAAACACTGACACAGAGGAGGGGCCACAAACACCAGAGCTGAGGAATGGGAAGGAAAACATCTGAGTGAATATGTGCAGGATTGAGTCCTAAAACCCGGGAATGAGTCTGCATTTGAAGACTTCCTGTCCCCTGGTACGGAGGTCAATGGTTTTCTGAATGTGTTTTTGGTTGTTATCCTGAAACAAAGTCTGAGGTTAACACAAGATGACAGTTTTGTTCGACGACATAGAATACTCAAAAAAGAAAAGCCCCAAATCTCCACCTTCAAGAGACTTTAAAGAGTTCAGCAGTAATCCAAAAAATGGTGATTATTTTCTGACTCATCAATTTGTCGAATAAAAGTTGCATCTTCACTATAAATAAACTTTAACATTCTGAATGCTTAGGTATTTGTTCAGACTCTTTGGTCCTTGGAGGAGGATTATTATAATATCTTATTATAATAATTCCTCCGCAGCTCTACTGACCGTCTAAAACACGTTAAGGATTCACAAAGTTTGGCTCAGAGTTGCATCGTGCAGCACAGTGATGACACCACGGGCTGAGTTCACCCCTGAAACTAAAAATAACGCGTCTGGTTTGCAGTAATTGCCGTTAAAAGCCTCTCTTCTCTGCACTCACACACTCTCCACATGACAGTTTTTTTAGGGTCACGGTGAAATGATATGACTACTTAAACTGATTGAGCCACTTGTCTTCTCCCTGGTGAAGTAGGAATACATGTCTTTTTATTCGAGTAAAAAGCTGATAAATTATCTTTTACTGTCTCTTTTTAAAGACGAAGAATAACACATCATTTGCTTCTGTCTCAGGTGGTTCACCAAAAATGGGGCGAAGCCTGCGAGCTAGTTCAGGCACTCGAGCACTTCTGCTGCCTTCATACATAACGCCCCTTGCCGCTCTACAGCCACCCAAACAGAGTCTCCTTAATACGCCGCTCTATTGAACCTGCCAGATCTCTCTCTATGCTTTGCTTGCTGCTGCTGTTGCTGCGGCTACTTCCACGTCGCTGCTGCTTGCATGCCCCACCACCCCCACAGCTCCACCCCTACAGCTCCACCCCCACAGCTCCACCCCCCCAACCCCCCAGCTTCCACCCCAGCTTCCACCCCAGCTTCCACCCCAGCTCCCACCCCAGCTTCCACCCCAGCTTCCACCCCAGCTCCCACCCCACCGTTTCTCTAATGGCCCGTCCACACTACAGCTTAAAAAAAAGCTTGGAGCTGGGCGTGTCTGAAGCTCGACCAACAACCAATCACATGAATCTCCCGCCCCTGACACACAAGCAGCGGTTTGATTGGCTAGAGCTTGTACTGGCATATGATTTGATTGGCTGACGCCTCCACCGAAAGCTTCAGAAGCTTCAAAAGTTGAACATTGCTCAACTTTTGCAGCCTGAAACGCCAGGAAAGCTCCGCTCTGCTTCCCACAATGCAGTTCGGCGAAAAGTGACGTCACCCCATTCAAAGTGAATGGGCAGACGCGTTGGAAACCGTTTTTGAAGCTGTCGAAGCTGTAGTGTGGACGGGCCGTAACAGGGCTTCAAAAGAGGGGTATGAGCAGCATGAGGCATGGGGGTCTGTTTGGTATTTTAAGCAAAACACTTCACAGACATGTTTTGTATAGGTATGGCCCTACAATATATGTCTCAAATATCGCAGGATAGGTCCCCTTTAAGTGATGGAGTAACAGTTGTAACGTTCAGCTTCAGTAAGCAGTAGTAGGATCGCTGAGCTAAACAACATAAATATTGACAGATAAATAAATAAAATATAAAATCTTCTTTTATAAATGAACAGTATCGTCGACATCCAGAAGATGAACTGAGTCAATGAACGGGTTCATGTGTTCAATCTTCCGGTGGGGAAGACGGCTGCTACGCTCACCTTTTAAATAAAACGTTTCAAAAGACGCTCAAATGTCAAATACTGACAAACCTCACGCCTTCACTAGCCAGCTGATATACACCATGCCATAACTCCATCCTTCCTTAGGTTGAAGAGGTTTCACCCTGCTAACCTGTCACCGGCGATACACCTTCAAAATAAAAGCCCCGATTTTCAAAGTAAAACTAAAGCCACAAATAATTTAACCCTCTCAAAAAAAAAAATGAAAACCAAAATATAGTAGCCGATCTTTTACATGTTTTACTTATTATTGATGGATCCCCCTGCTTCCACTCCTACTGCTATTTATTCATTGTTTTACTTTATTATTTGCCCCTTTTGTTTGTTTGTTTGTTTGTTTGTTTACAATACAAAAAAGTCTTATGAAAGTATTAAATGTAGACATCCAATTGAAACTGATACGTACTTGAATGTCATTTACTTTCGTCCACTGCAGGGGTGGTTCTAGGGGGTGGCAGGGGGGGCTAGTGCCCCCCTAACACTGACCTCTGACCCCCCTGTGGCCCCCCTAAAAATGAAAAGTGAAAAAAATGAAAAATGTATGATTTATTACAAGATTTATTGAATGACGGAATAGGCGGAACTAAGGTTATTCGTCATTCTAGTCGGACCCATTAGAGCGGTGCACTCACTTTCACTGTCCGGCTGAAGCTCGCGAAAAACAAACACTTTTCATCTCGGATCATCACAGGCTGTTGCATCCAAGAAAGACTGATTGAAACCTACGTTTTGAGAGACTACCACGATAATTGAAGGTGAGTTAAACTATTGTATCCGTGTAATTGTAGATGTAAAGTAGAGATGTAACTGTTCATTGCCTTTATTTTTATATAAATATGGTGTTAGTGCAAACATTGCACTATAACTTAAGCTGAAGCTAACAGTATTAACTATAAGATCTATCTGAAATAAATAAGTGTACTGAAACAAATACCAATAACTGTATTGCATTGTTTTCGTATGCGCAATTACTTCATACTGTCTAGTTCTCTTTTTCATCCTGCATTTATTGTGCCCCCCTCAGAAAATAACTGGCCCCCCAGTGGCCCCCCCAGTCAAATTGGTCTAGAACCGCCAGTGCTCCACTGGATGACGCTTTTTCTGTAATTTGTTTTTAAAAACTTAATTTAGATTCAAGGTTTTGTTCATTTGATCCAAACAAGAGATTTTCCTATAAACATGGACATTTGTATTTATGTGTAGGCAAAGTGTGGCGTGCCTTTATCCTATTGAATTCACATGTATTGCACAGAAGGGCGGTTAACTCTGCTTTAATGTGAAACAGAAACAAAGAGTGGAGATGATTCCCTGTATCCAGTATCTATATTCACACAGCGTCTCTCTCCAGAAACTTCCTCCACCGTGAGACCCTTTCCAGCAGATGAATCCTCCAGCTGCTCTTTTGAGTCCCTTTTTAACCTCGGCTGGTTTGCTTCACATTCAGCGGATCAGCTGCATGCGGGAGTGTGACTCTCCCAAAATGAAGTTATAATGTGATTCTGCGGACCACTGGCTCGCTGCTGATGTGGCATCACGTTGAACTAACCTGCACTTCTACAGGAAACACAATCTGACCTGCATACCAAGCACAGGCTGCACAGCTCAGCAGGAACATCTAACTTTGGCCTTCTGTCCCGGCAGATGGACCGCTTCCAGCCTTTAAAACGCAATGAATAAATCATACATCTAATCATACATCTAATAATATTCCAGTAATGTCCACCGTATTAGAGTGCTATCAGCTTTTTGAGTGCGTAAAACACATATTACTTGACCTAATCATGTGGCGTGTGTTTTATTCAAGCTTTAATACTCAACAAGCAGAGGTGGATTGGAAGTATATTTAACTTGTAAGTACTTGTAACTGATGACTACTTAAACTGATTGAGCCAGTATTTAATACTTACTTGGCAATGGGAGACTGAATAAAATACATGTATTTAAATGCAAAAACTACAAATGTATAAGCATCAACATATACCAAAAGTACCAAAACAACAGTAGGCTACTTGCAGTACTGCAGGATAATATAATCAGGGTTTCACACACATAGACTATACTTGGGCGGGCCGCCCAGGGGTATTAACGGCCGCCCAGGGGTATTAACGGCCGCCCAGGTGTATTTCGCGACCCATTTAGGTGTTTTTTTTGTATTCGTCCGTGACCACGACGCCATCTGCGATCGATTAACTTGTGGACAATGATCCCTCGCTCTACGTCTCCTGTACCCAGTCCCGGACTGGCCATCGGGAGGACCGGGGGTTTCCCGATGGCCAGGCCTGTTAAGTGGCCTGCCTCACACAGGGGGACTGGCTGTCTACATGATGTGGTCTGCCTCACACAGGGGGACTGGCTGTCTACATGATGTGGTCTGCCTCACACAGGGGGACTGGCTGTCTACATGATGTGGTCTGCCTCACACAGGGTGACTGGCTGTCTACATGATGTGGTCTGCCTCACACAGGGTGACAGGCTGTCCACATGATGTGGTCTGCCTCACACAGGGTGACAGGCTGTCTACATGATGTGGCCTGCCGACATGGCCACTGTCATACAGATCATAAATCAAAGCCCTTGATTGGTCTCTGTGTGTCATTCAAGCTCGAGATAACCTCAGCTCAGGTGAGGTTAAGGACTCTGAGTGTTTAGATAGTTAACTTAGTCTAAGTTCTCAGTGGGTCTCAAACGGTTTTTTTCACGATTTATGTAAACACATATTTCCATTTGAGGGGGTAGTGATTAGTAAAATATGCATGAAATAAAAAGTTAACTAGGTGAAAAAAGGTAAGATACACTTTTAAAACTTGTTGAGAGCTAAAAACGAGTCTTTGCTGCTGCCTCAAAGAGAAGGGAGGAGAGGAGGGAGACATGAGAGGCTGGTTCAGGAGCACAGACACACTCACAACTATAAATGAACCAAAAATAAATAAATAAACAAGTTTCAGTGTTTTTTCATATTGGAAAAGGTATGTTATTGGTTATGGCCATGATTTTATGATGAAGTTTTGAGGCAAAAACATGCTTTTAAAATAGTATTTTGCAAAAATAAATGTTTTTCTTTATTTCATGTCTTCTGTCCGACTGGTGGAAATAGAACAAGGAGTTTATCTTTCTAACTTTGTCTGATTGTGTCTCCTACATTCACCAAACGTTAGCATGACATAATGCATCATTTGCATATTCAAACACGTCAGAACATTATTACATGACATGTCACTTGTTAGTCATTTTGATCCAAAGCGACTCACATACTCAATACTGTGGACAATCCCCACAGGAGCACTTTGGGGTGAAGAGTCTCAGGGACACAACGACATGCTGACTGCAGTGGGGTTTGAACCTGTGACCCCCTGATCCGAACACCAACGCTCAACCCACTGCGCCACACGCCTCCCAGAACACGTGTAATATAACAAATAATTGTGTTAATGTCAGAAATGAAGTGGGGGAGGGTGTGGCTCAGTGGATAGTGTGCTGGACTTCAAATCAGGGGATAGACAGTTCAAACCCCACCGCAGTCAGCATGTCGTTGTGTCCCTGAGACAAAGCGTCTAACAAGTGACATCTGTTACTGTTTCACCCTGTTCACCTGTACGTAATAAGTGCATTTCCTTTGTATTCTAATGTATGTACTTATCATAGAGTTTGTGTATTTTATGTTGAGTGTTATGTTTTTTAAATGCCCCTGCAGGGACATGCATTGCACATAAGCTCATGCTGTAAATGCATTACAATGGTTTCTGCTTCCCTGTACATCAATACACATTAACGCATATATAATACATACAGAATGAATACATGTACACAGTATCACCCCCGGCCCCAATAGTCTGCAAGTCTTACAGAATTATTATAGGAACCTTAAACACAAGATGATTTACAAAGATATGCACTGTTTCTACTTAAGCGGTTTATTAATTTAATATATTGTTATTATTCATATTCTTAATGATTAAATGTGTACATTTACAAAAAGTTGGTCTGAAGCAAACGTACAAATAAATACAGAGTAATGTTTGTTGATAAGCACTATCAATTCAAAGTATTATCATTACATGTATGTCCTGAACGATGACACAGATTCCTTTTGTTGAAATGGTGATAAACTAATAAGCTGAAACACAGCAGTTCATAAGAATTCATTCTAATTACAATAATAAAACAAATGACTGTGACTCTGTCCATGGGGCTGATTCAACTCTTGCGTCACGATAATAATATATTTCATTCACTTCCTGCAGGAATATCAAAGTGCAAGAGACACAAAAAAGAGTACTGTAACTTGTCTCATGATGAATATATGAATACTAACACACTGAGGGGAATCCCAACCGCAGGCAGCAGAGTGGGGAGAGGGGGGGCATTAACACGATTAACAGCATTATAGGAACAGGTGCAGAAAGTCACTTGTTGAAGCATTAGATGTCTAAAAACATTTGACGTGCACACTTTTCACAACATTACGGTGAGTAATCAAGGTGTTTCTTGTATATTGCTGTATTTATTTTCCTAACTGCATTTGATTGTATTCCCATATTCATGATGTACAGTATTGTGGTTTCATGATAGGAAGATCTATTCAGTCTCTGGGCAGGCAGCGAACCCGTTTCATGCGTTGTATCGTGTTGAAATGCAGTCCCCATCAATAACAATGCATTCAAATGAAATCAAAAACACTAGGATATAAAGGGGAGAGCCTTACAGCCGCTGGTTTGATGTTAAAGTGTATATGTTATCTCATGTAAACGCTACAAGAGTTGTAAAATAGCAATATATATATATTCTCTGTGCAGAAAAACAGCTTCATGCTTTGTTTATATGTTTAAATACAAATACATTCAAATCAAAATGCATGGGATGTAAAGCTGAGCCTCACACAGTGCGTCATTGTGTGGATGCATGCTCATGACTGATCAGAAATACAGGGAAATGAAAAAGTCGTATACATAAGATATTGCAGTATTCCTGCAGGACAGGTGCCCTCCCATCCCTCACCCCTCACTCACCTATGTGGATGTTACTTGGGAAACTTGTGCCGCTGCAGAGCCTCAGCAGTAGCAGCAGCACCGGGAAAACCGGGAGGACCGGGCAGCTCCGCATGTTTCCTCCAGCAGACGCGGACCGACCGGCGGAGTCCCATTCACCGCGGGGCCGCCTGAGAGTCACCGCAGCCCGGGGAAACTCTCACACATCCACCGGTACTACGCTCTCTCTGCGGAGCTCCGAGAACACATCCAGAGACTCTGAGCCTCTGAAACCTCTCTCTCTCTCTCTCTCCTCTCCTCTCTCTCTCTCTCCTCTCTCTCTCTCCTCTCTCTCTCTCCTCTCTCTCTCTCTCTCTCTCTCTCTCTCTCTCTCTCTCTCTCTCACACGCCCCCCTCTCTCTCTCCCCTTCTTCAAATATATCTCTCACACACACACACCTCCCTCTCTCTCTCCCCTTCTTCAAATATCTCTCTCTCTCTCTCACACACACACACACACACACACACACACACACACACACACACACACACACACACACACACACCCTTTTACTAAAGGCTCAAGACACTTTTTCCACCATTGAAAATGTCATCAGCCCGAAAAACTGGCAGGATTTTCAGAGAGCTCAAGCTAAATGTTCTCACTTCCCCTTTCTCAATTAAGTTAATTAAAATAGACAAGGGGCAAAACTGATGGATAAAGGGATCCATGAAATATTAAAGTGTTAATCGTAAAGCCACCTGCTGTATTTGACTCGACTAAGAATGGGCGCCGACTTCAGCTTACGTTATCAACAAAATATTAAAACCAAATTCTGAATCACACTGAGACCTTAGTGAAGTATTTATTTGGTCACACGTGTTATTTATTTACGTTGAGCGTGATGGTGTGAATCTATTGTTTTGAAGTTAAGAAAATGATTTTCTTTTAATGCTGTTAATTCTGCTGGTATTTGGTCAAGTACAAAAGCCAATATTTAAAATTGTTACCTGATGTTAGAGCCACATGAAGAAGTCAGAGGATCACCAAAGTTCTCACGAGTTGCCATGAGGGGTCAGTTGATAAGATACGCCAATCTTGGACAGATTGGTGACCAGGAAATGGGTTAAATGCAGCGTCCCGTGTGTTTCTCACATTGTTGGATGATCGTTCAAACCTTCAGTAAAAACACAGCATGTCTTCTTGACCAGCGGCAGAACAGCCACATGTTAACCTGTTGGGTTCTAATCAGAGAATGGCCGTCCTCCTACACAGCTAGCCCACACGAGGAATAATGGGAACGCTGGTAATCCCCCTTTTTATTATTTGTATTCTCTCTATGGAACCAATTTACTCTTTCATCCACATCTCTGCCTCACGCAAGCATCTGCTCCCACAAACAGGCAGCGTAGGAGGCTCCGCTGGAAACTAGTGGTGACACAAGTGGAGAATGAAACGTCTTGTTGATCTGTTTGTAGGAAGCAGAGGCTTCTAAATCAAGACATTAGCTACACAAATGAGTTTGATTGAACACGTTGTGGAAAATCTCCCTGACTTGAAAAACAGTTAAGACGTAAAGGATCCGTATCCAATCCTACTTCATTTATAGAGCACTTTAAACCCTCCAGACCAAAGTGCTGTAATCACACAGCTCAGCTCACAAAACATACAAATAAGTATAAAATCACATAAAAGATACGAACACAAAACAAACCAGAATAAACAATTACAAAATAAAAACAACCATAAAAACAATAGACCACTGAAAGCAAATAAAAGCAACAATCTACTTGTTTCCGAATGCTAAGGAGAAGAGGTGGGTTTTAAGACGGGGTTTAAAAACAGACAGTGTGTCTGATGAGCACTGGCAGGTTCAAAGTTATACTTATGCTAATATGACTTTAGGTCCAAAGAGTGAGACAGCATCATGTCCTAATCCCATATGTGGCGTGGAAGCAGCACGGTGCTTCTCCATGGGGTTCGGATGATTGGCAGCAGCTCTCTAAAGCATGTTGACGTGACAAACTGTATGCAACTCAATGCAATTCCCCCTGGGGCGAAATATGAATTTCTCTGGAGGAACACAGGGATTGAAGCCTCTGCAGACCATTTACATGCACTGAAACCTATGAACACACTACATGAGGCCTCTTTGAACGTGGCAGAGATTGGACTATTGTTTGCAAAGGTGTGCCAGCTTCAAACTAAAACCTTTGCAAACATTCAAAGATCATCAATCAGTAAAGGCTGCCAGGATCAGGGGAAGGGCGTGACCCCACTGTAGTTCTGTGTAGCTGCAGGCGGCTGATCTTTGGGAATGTCAATGTTTTTGCAAAGGCTTCTTTTTGCATCAGATCCGTGCACCGTGGCACAGGACTGCATTTGCTTGGTCGTGCAGATAGAGGGGCATTTCGTCCTTTAATAGTCGCAGGTTGTTTTCGTCTTCGCTGTGCACGTTCAGCGGCCTCAGCATCTGAACTGAAAGGTCTGATGAGTCAGAGGTTGTTAGCGGTGTAGATCCTTCCTTGTTGAGTCCGCCGCCTCCTCGCCGCATTGAGACTGTAATTACTCTGAGTGTGATTAGCTGAGGCGGCACATGAGCATCAAACAATAGTCTGACGGCTGCTCAGCGATGTGATCAGGAGGAGATTCAGCTGCGATTGGACCCCAACGAGAGGAAATGTCATCGTGCAATAGCTGGAGGTCAGAAAAGTGAACCGAGGTGTTGGAATAGAATAGACCTTGTTATTCATTCACACTAACATGTATGACTGTTAGAGGTTTTGACAGCTTGAATGCATTGAGTGTCTCTTCTTTAAATTAGGGTGAGAAGTATTTGTCTTTCTTTCGTTACTATCACATTCCTAAAGCAGTTTCTTCCAATTCTTCACAATAAAACTAATTCTTTAGTTTTTCAGATACTCGGGGAGATGATCTGATGATGGCGCTGGATTAAAAGTCAGCCATGTTCATCCTCTGGGGAACATGAGCGTATTTGTGAAAGTGTAAATCCAAACGAGGCTGAGGTATTTTAATCTGGACCAACCAACAGACATCACCTTTCTTAAATTGTGGATTTAATTACATTTAGGCTTTGACTTTAGGATCTAGAGCACGAGGAAGCACCCCAGTTCAGATCAGGTACAACATGAGATGGGTTTTGCCAATGCTTCACCCTCTCACCAAGTCTTATAAAGATGGGACGTGTAATTCTCCTGTAATCCTGCTGATGAACAAAACAACTGAAAAGGCGCAGACATAACCTGGAGGAAGTATTGAGGGTTTGGGGACAAATCAAATCAAATCAAATCAAATCAAATCAAATCAAATCAAATCAAATCAAATCAAATCAAATCAAATCAAGTTTTATTTATATAGCACATTTATAAACGATTTTTGGTACTCATACAATTTCAATACTCCTCCTCTACTTCCATCCATCCATCTTCTCCTGCTTATCCGTGGTCGGGTCTCGGGGGTAGCAGTTCCAGCAGAGAGCCCCAAACGTTCTTTTCCCTGGCGACATCAACCAGCTCTGACTGGGGGATCCCAAGGCGCTCCCAGGCCAGCGAAGAGATATAATCCCTCCACCTGGTCCTAGGTCTACCCCTTGGTCTCTTCCCAGCTGGACGTGCCTGGAACACCTCCCTAGGGAGGCGCCCAGGTGGCATCCTAACTAGGTGCCCGAACCACCTCAACTGGCTCCTTTCGACGCGAAGGAGGAGCGGCTCAACTCCGAGTCCCTCCCTGATGACCGAACTCCTCACCTTATCCCTAAGGGAGACGCCAGCCACCCTGCGGAGAAAACCCATCTCGACCGCTTGTATCCGCGATCGCGAGTGGGACATATGTATTTAAGTAAAAATAAATATAATTAAATCACTGGTCATACACTGTTTCCACAACCCATGTTAACTTTTCACTTTAACTTATTCCGCACTTTATAACTTAGATGATGACCAAATATGTATATATGCTGACAGTTATTTGACTCTTATTTTTATTCATCTCCTATTTTCATAGTCTTTCATTATTATTATCATTATTATTTTTTTCCTTGATTTTATTTTATTTATTATTGATTTTATTGATCTGTGTGAATCTTTGCTGTAATGTTTTTTTCACGCTTACCCTGCTGCTGCTTTGTACAACTGAATTTCCCCTCGGGGATTAATAAAGGTTCATCTTATCTTAAGTCAAACTAACAATCACTGGCTCTAACCCCAACCCTTTCCAATCCACGTTACTGTCCTCTGCAGAGAAGCACTGAAGTCTTCCCGTGTTTCTCGTCACTACATTCTGCTTTAACTCGAGACCTCACGTCCGCTTTGTTCTGCTTTGTGCTGTTTAATTGGACTTGTTTGCCTCGGGTCGGACAAACAATACTCCCATACATGAAATGATCTGAAAGCGCATGAAGCCTCATGGAAGAATGATGATTTTAATCTGCTTTCCATACAGGATGATGGGAAGATGAATAAATGATGGTGCGTTGTGCCCACACAGCGCTATTGTCCGCTGCACAGCGTATGTAAAGTGTGCAGCGCTCAGAGTGTAAATCATAGATGGACTGATGATGTAGCTTTGTTGTTCTCCCCCCCACCTCCCCCCTCTCACCTGTTACTTACACTGATGTGCCCTACACATGTTCACATGTTATAAACAGACGTGTAATTAAACTGCCGTAGAGATGCTTTATTCCTTCTAGAAGTTCTTCACACCTGCTTTCAGTCAAATCAGATCCATCTGACGGCCATTAAAGAGGTCCTTTTCAAAGTCAACTTTCAGTTTGTGTGTACAGACAGAGATCGAAATACCGTTGTATACATATGTAAAAATATGTATAAAATATATATATACACAATCAACAGACACATGTATACATATGCACACATTAAAGGTCACCTATCATGCTGTTTCTAGGCAACAGCAGAGGTCTCAGATATATACAAATACATTAAAAACATGTCTATGAAGTGTTTTGCTCCAAACACCAAACAGATCATTCTAGCCACGCCTCATATCCCTCTGTTTCACTTCCTGTTTCTAAAGTGCTGATTCGGGGATAAACAGGTCTCTCTTGAGAATGAGACCCTGTGTCTCAATGAGATGTTCAACTGTATAAATAAAGGCTAAATAAAAATAAATAAGAGGGGGCGGAGCTTATGCCGGCAGATACAGTCTAAAATGCTGCCGTGATGAAACGCAAGGATTATTAGATCAAGGATTCTCTCTGAAACAGTCTGGAGCTCAAAGGCTTTCTCTCTTGCCGGTTATACCACAAGGTGAGTTCCTTTTTACTTCCTGCTTCTTCACACACATGCTCTCCAGTACAGGTTAGCTCTGAGTGTTAGCGATGCTAATGTAAACACCGACCATATTACGTCCAAAACAGTCGGGCATTGTTTCTGATAGCAACGTTTCTGATTGGGTCGTGGGTCCACATTTCAGATATTACGTCATATCGGACGCAAATCTGGATCAGCTCCGTTGTTCCCCGTTTTTAGAGATTTGGGTACGGAGGAAAAGAGAGAGGGTTTTATTTCCTGATGCTGCGTGAGTTCCCCGACACACCGGGGACACATGGTGATGTAGAGAAGACATAAAAAAGTGCATTTTGCCTGATAGGTCCCCTTTAAGACCTACATGCTGCTTCCCTGTAGTGTGTTATAGTTGTTAATGCATGTAAATGGTCTGCAGAGGCTAACATCCTTGTGTTCCCTCCAGAGGAGTTATTCTTTGCTGCATGGACACTTCTAGCAACAAACTTTTATCCCGCTATAATAATTTCCCTTCAACGTAAAATATAGCTCGTTATATTCTGTGGTTTGGCACAAAGGCTCATCCATTGCCTGAGGCAGCCGGTTCCTTATAATTGTGTATAACGGATCTCTGCAGCCATTGTTGTTATTGATCCTTCCTGCAGAGGAGCTAGAGGACGGACGAGTGTTTGTTCCACTGTTTTAAAACGTGCAAGTGATCTGCTCAGAGAAACAATGGGTTTCTGCTCTCTTTAAAAGTGCAAACTCTTAAGTCTAAATGAAAGGTTTCAAAGACGCAAGTATTATCAGTCAGATCTACTAAAACAGACTTGACTTTCTCAAGGGAACAGGAAGAGTTATACTTTTAAATAGTTGTTTTCGAAACATTTCTGGAAAAGTAATATTTTATTTGAATGCCCTTGTTTTGTTGTTATCTGTGACATCAAGTCATTTAGTACTTTTTGAATGAGAGCAACACTAACCTAACTTTACGGAGAGTGGAGATGTACTTTAAGGGAGGGCACTATCAAAGTAAAACAACATTTATATAAACTACTGCCGTGAGTGGAAGTGATACAGAAACCATCAGACTGTAAAATGCTGATTGAGTAATCAAATGTGCTCTCGTATGAAACTCCAATTACCATAAATCAGTGTCTCATTAACACAGACGTCAATTCACTTCTTAATCTTAAATCATTCAACAGTTTAACGGTTTCCATCCTCCATCCGATCTCTCTCATCTCAGTTTCTTCAAAGTGACCTTCATTAGTCCTTAAAGTGGGAATACACAGCTAAACAACGACACAAAACATTCAGTGTTTCACCTTCAGGGCCACCGTATCACGATCTGTAGATTCACAGCGAACCGTCTCCATGACGATACAATACAATTTGGTACGATACAATAAAAACCATATATCATTTGACACAATACGATTCAATGCCAATCAATTCGATAACACGCCAAGATACAATTTAAAACAGCTCGAATTTGTTTAGGTGCTCTAGGTCAGTGCTTCTCAAAGTGTGGTCCGCGGATCACTGGTGGCCCGTGAGCGCCCCCTAGTGGTCCGCGAGTATATTGGTAAAATTTCACATTTGAAATAAATAAATACATTTAAGTTTTACGCACTCTCGCGGGAATATCTCCGCAATGGAGCAAGTTTAAGTTTCACTTTCGATTGCATGATATAGCCCAGCGCAACACCTTCATCACACATGTTGCCACTTGTTTGTAACATTGTCAGACGATTTGTAATCTGTTCTAGAAAAACGATGTGATTTTGGATATTTGTGGAGTTAGGTGGTCCGCGAGTGTTTTTTTATTGGTTAAGTGTCCTTGGTGTGAAAAAGTTTGAGAAACACTGCTCTAGGTAACTTGGTTAGTTTTGAGGGCTTCAATCAGCAGGATCAACTAAGAGTTGGTTTGACTGCGCTTTGTAGTCAAGGCTGCTGTTTTTTTGGGTTAATAAGCTCTAGTTTGTTCTTGTTTGGAGATACAATTAGATATGATTCGATACGTTACAATACAATCCCATAACATTTGAGATGATACAACACGTTTTGATTTGTTTTACGATACAATTGGTTACGATGAGATTCACTACAACGATGCTCTCTTGTCAGATCGAGTCTAAAGCTCCATGTGTAACACCACTGAACATGTTCAAGAGTCTTTAACGTACATTGACCTGGGACTAAACTCTGTGTTTCCTCGAGTATTGACTGCGGCACCAGAGAGTGCTTCAGAAGAATAAAGCAGGTTCACAGGATCAACGACAAACACATGATCTGAGAAACGATTGTGCGAGCAGAAAGAGATCGGAGGGCAGCGGAGGTTCAACCTGAAGAACTGTTTCATTCATCACTGTTTATGTTTATGTTTATTAAGGATCCCCATTAGCTTTTGCTCTCGACAAAAGCTACTCTTCCTGGGGTCCGACACTTAAAACAATACAACAATAATACAACAATAATACAGCAACATTTAGGACATAAGTCCTGACATCATTAATAACATTAAAAACATTAAAAACATCACCAATATCTTCAACAACATGCGATCAAATTAAATTAGGGTTCACAGCTCACAAGGGTACATGGTCATTAGTAGATGGCCCTTCAATCTCTTCTTGAAAGAGGCTCTGGACTCTATTTCAGTAAGGTAGTTTGGCAATGAGTTCCATTCCTTTATAGCTCTATAAGACACAGAAGATTCCAGAAGACTTGTCCTGGGTTTAGGTGCCAGTAGATGGCCTGATGTAGCCTGTAGTCTTATGGTCATGCTCGTCTCTTGTGTAAACTATTTGATCATAAAAATACAGTGTTTTTTTGCTAAATTGGACATTTAAAAAAAAAGTGATAACACGAGATTGCAGACGTTTCTCAACTGGAAGCCATGATAGGCTTCTATGCATAACTCCAATATGAGTGTGCTTCGAACAGTGGAGAGCTAGTCTGGCAGCCTTGTTTTGAGCTATTTGTAATTTCTGTAAATGTGTTTTTGCTGCTGATGACCATATGACCGGACAGTACTCAAGATATGACAAAACCAGAGACTGAATGACTTGTTTCAAAGTGGTTGGTGTTACATACTTTGTACATTTTCTCGCCACAGCTCCTTCCCATTTTAGTTACGATACTGTCAATTTGCTTTATCCACCGTAAACCAGAATCAAGAACAATGCCAAGCAGCTTAGTCTCGTGTACCTGTTCCACTGGCTGACCAGCCGGCGTCAGGCTTAATGAGGATTGCTGCTTAACATGTGTCTGGATCCGAACACCATTGCTTTTGTTTTTGCAATGTTGAGTACCAGTTTGTTATTGTTGACCCAGTCTGCTATGGCTCTAATCTCTATTTTAAGTAGATAGTTTAACTCACTGCATGTTGATGCTGTACTGTACATCGTGGAATCATCAGCATACATTATTACACTGGACTTATTTAATACGTAAGGAAGGTCATTTGTGAATATAGAGTACAACAAAGGCCCAAGCGAACTTCCCTGTGGGACCCCACACTGCAACACCTTACTTTCAGAAAAGCTCCCATTGAAAAACACTCGCTGCCTTCTCCTAGTCAGGTAGCTCTCCATCCAACACATAGCAACAGAATCAAAGCCATAGCATTTGAGTTTGTTCAGCAGCAGACTGTGATCGATTACATCGAAAGCTGCGCTAAAGTCTAACATCACAGCTCCCACAAGCATCCTATCATCCATGCTCTTTAACCAGTCGTCGGTCATTTGTGCAAGTGCTGTACTTGTAGAGTGACCGTCTCTATAGGCATGTTGGTAGTTCGTTGTCAGATTGTTACTTGAAAAGTAGTATTGAATTTGGGTGTATACTATTTTTTCTATTAATTTACTTAACACTGGGAGGAGACTTATAGGTTGACTATTGGAACCAGCAAAGGTTTTTCTTTTATCCTTGGGTAATGGGATGACCTTGGCTTCCTTCCAGATCTCGGGGCACACGCCTTGCTCTAAACTTTTATTAAAAATGTGACTCAATGGCTTGGATATGTATTTGGCAGTCATTTTGAGCAGTTTACCATCCAAGTTGTCAATCCCAGGAGATGTATCATCGGACAGATGTAAAAGCATATTTTCAACATATTCTTCTGTAACATTGTGGAATTCAAACATGCACTGCTTTTCCCTCATGATACAATCTTTAATGATGTGATGTGACACTGTGTCCTTGACTGCACCCATGGCATTCCTCAGCTTATCTACTTTATTTGTAAAATAATCATTAAAATGATTTGCAATATCTGCTGGCTTGGTAATGAATTTACCCTCGGTTTCTATAAAAGAAGGAAGCATGTTTGAGTTCCTCCCCATTATGTTATTCAATATTTTCCATAATTTATTTCCATCATTCGTAGAATCACTGATTTCTTGCATGTAGTATTCCCTCTTTCTACATTTATTCAATTTGGTTACCGCATTTCTTAGTTTACAGTAATGTTGTTAGTCACATAGAGAACCTGTTCTGTCTGCAGTTTGTTTAGCATCATCTCGTTGGACCATTACACTTCTCATCTCGTCATTCAACCAAGGTGCACACTTTGACCGGGCAGACCATTTTCTCATAGGAACATGCTGATCGGCAATCCCCATGAAAGACTTCATAAATACTCCCAGTGCTTTTTCTGGGTTTTCCTCATGGCAAACATCAAACCATTGCACATTCTTTACCTCCTCTACAAATTGTTCCTGATTAAACCCCTTATAAGACCTTCTATAATTTATCTTGGAGCCAGCCTTAGGTATTTTGGTCGTACTATAGCAACTAGATTATGATCACTAAAGCCAACTGTGAGTGACAACACTTTAGTGCAGTGCTCTGGCCTGTTAGTATAGATGTGGTCAATGCAGGTCGTTGTAATAGCCCCATGTTTATTTGTAGCCCTTCTGGTTGGTGATGTTATTACCTGAGTCATGTTACACATTTTGGCAGCTAATGCAATCTTGTTCCACATGGGGCATTTCTCATTGAAGGCATTGATAGTCAGGTCTCCCATGAAATATATTTCGCTATTACACTCAGCTGTATTATCTACCATTTCACAAATACCATGTAGATAGTTTGAATTGGCACTCGGTGGCAGATAACAGCATCCAATTAATATGGGTTTTAAATTTGGCAATTGTATTTGTAACCATAAAGCTTCTATTTCATTTTTCATTAGGCCGTATCGTACTTTAGCTGGAATATGATTTTGTACATAGATCAAAACTCCGCCACCATTCTTATCTCTATCCTTTCTGAACAGATTGTAACCATGCATTGCAACCTCTGAATCATCAACAGATGAGTCCAGGTGTGATTCTGAGATAGCCAGTATGTGTATATTATTTTATTCTACCAAATGGCAGAGTTCATGCACCTTATTCCTCAAACTACACACATTCAAGTGAGCAAGTAACATTCCCTTCTTTGGCAGATTAACAGAATGTGACATTATTGTCATGTGTTCATAATTAGTTCATATCAGATATACCTTAAAAGTCCAGTGATACAATTAGGTTCTGGAGTGCTGTGGGGGGCGGATTATCAGCTTGTCATGCCTCAGGAAGGCAATCTCTCCCCTCTCCCGCGCTTCCCACAATTTAGGGAGTAGCTCTTTCCTTTTCATTCTGACTGCTTCAGTGTAATCTTCATTAATGTAGATGTTCGTCCCTCTTAGATTTTTGGCTCTCTCCAAAACCGCTGAGGGACGAACGTCCTGTGTGGCAGGACATCAGGGGTGGGGGGGGGGGGTCACAACCAATCCTGCAGCTAAGCAGGTTTTAACAAATGGAGCTCTCGTCAATCTCAATGCTTCGTTGAAGCTGGAGTTTGTCCACAAGAATGTCTTTCACCTTTTCCTCAGTTGCGCCCAGGTCTCCCCAGGCTCCTCACCGATGCCGTCAAGAAACCACGTTGCTCCTTCTCGATTGTCCTTCTGCATATTCCATTTTGTCAGTGACAGCTGACAGGCCGTCACTATTTCTCAAGATGTCAGCTTGCTAGACTTACAGTGTACAGACTGTTTCACATTTTAAGTTTTCATGTCATCTGTATCCTTTTGAGTAAATTGAATGCTAGACCTGATTTCCTGAACCTCCCTTGTAATGGCATCCAGCCTTGTGTTAGTGGAATCCATAATCATTTTAACAAAGCCTCTGAAGTTCTCCTGTTGCTGCTGTAAGAGTGCAGTAAACATGTCTTTCTGCTGATTTAGTAACTCTGTTACCTGAGCAAGAGAGACCAGATCCTCCTCTGGTTTTCCCCCTTCTTTGCTGTCCATCTGCAACCTTCTTTAACTGTAGCTGCCATAGATCACCTCACATAACAGAGATAGGTTAACATTGTGTTCATATTACAGTTTTTTCAATGCTAAAACCCATTTTTTGAAAGCAGGGCTTATTTTCTCAAAACACTAAACACAATTCACAAAACCATACACACAAAGTGCAAAACACCTCATATATAGTGCAGACTTAAGCACTGCACCCAGAACTACAGAAACACTTACCAAAACCAAACTGTTGCACCAAATGGCACACACTTCATTCATAATACAAGACATTTTGTAAAACCAACTACACACCATCGTGCTCAAGCACACTGTTTTATGGCGTTTGATATAGAGATATAAAGATTGTTCAAGTCTCCAAAATATGTGCAGAAAACACAAATATACTGTTGTTATACTTTTACTTTTCAAAAGTGGAAAGTTGAATTGCAAATTGGGTGCAGAGCTGAACATGTGTTTAGAGTGTTGGATATTTGAGCTGAGGTTTTGCCTCTTTGAGTGTCAGTTTAAATAATGATGATTTTTGTGTCATTTTAGTGTGCACAACTTGTTTTGATTGTTACACTTACATTACATTACATTTAGCTGACGCTTTTATCCAAAGCGACTTACAATAAGTGCGTTCGACCAACAAAATACAAACTTGAAGAAAACAGAATCATATAAGTACATCAGGTTTCATAGAGCCAAAACATTTCAAGTGCTACTCAACTGGCTTTAGATAAGCCAGTCCTTTATTAGTATATAAGTGCTTTGTTCATAGTTATATCGCTCGAGGTGGAGTCGAAAGAGATGAGTTTGCAGTCTCCGCCGGAAGGTGTGTAAGCTATCTGCTGTCCTGATGTCAATGGGGAGCTCATTCCACCATTTTGGAGCCAGCATAGCAAACCCACGTGTTTCTGCTGATGGGAACTTGGGTCCCCTTCGCAGCGAGGGCGCAGCGAGCTGTTTGGCTGATGCAGAGCGGAGTGCACGCGCTGGGGTGTACGGTTTAACCATGTCCTGGATGTAGGAAGGGCCAGATCCATTCGCAGCATGGTAAGCAAGTACCATTGTCTTGAAGTGGATTCTAGCAGTTACTGGAAGCCAGTGAAGGGAGCGGAGGAGCGGAGTGGTGTGTGGGAGAATTTAGGAAGGTTGAAGACCAGACGAGCCGCTGCATTCTGGATGAGCTGCAGAGGTCGGATGGCACATGCAGGTAGACTAGCCAGGAGGGAGTTGCAGTAGTCTAGGCGTGAGATGACGAGAGCCGGACCAGAACCTGCGTGGCTTTCTGGGTCAGCTGGGGACGTATCTTCCTGATGTTGTAAAGCGTGTATCTGCAGCATGCGGGTTTGTAGCAGTGATGTTTGCAGTGAAGGACAGGTTGTATCTAGGGTCACACCCAAAACACATCTTATCATGTAGCTTATCACACACGTCATATGTGTTTCTTTATGAAAGCCCATACTTGTTGGAAATGTAACAGTCATCATCTCATGACCTCCTCAAGACCAGCTATCCACAAAGCTTAACTGTCTTCATACCTCTGAACTTTCCATCCACCCGAAGTCAGCTTACCCAGAATCAGAAGGATCATTGTCTCTCTTAACTGTGTGACTCAACTCTCAAGGCCTGCAGGATGCGCATCATTAACTTAAGAATAATTTAACCATTATATCTAATGGTTAACCAAGAAAAACACTCAAAGGGGTAATCTTTTCACTCAAACAGAACTCACAAGTAATTCTGCATTTTACCTCCTCAAAAATAGCCTAAAAACACCCTTTTGATGAAAAGGGTGAAAGTGGAAGAAAAAAACTATTGCGCTAATCTACTTTTAAGAAAAAGGGAACATGTTTCAGGAATCTATAAAAAACTCTCTATATTTAAGAGGAAAAATGTACTTTGTTCCTTCAACTATTAACACACAGGAATGTATAAACCCACCACATATTAGGGATAACATGATGCAATAACACCTCTTATATATGGGTGACATTAAAATGAATATACCAAAAATATGCTGCATCACATTTTCTGCATAATGCTTTACATCAATTTCCACAACCCTCACCCATTTTATTTTGGGGGATTTTAGGGATATTTAAAAAGCCAGCTGAGAGGACCCTGACAAAATATTTACTCACTTTTTCCAGCCTATTACAGCCACATCTCCTTGATGTGCAACGCAAACGTCGCGGATCACCCGGATGTGAACTGGTTATGTGCCTTGAGTCCTTTGTACGCCTTCATTTCCTCCATGGTGTACAATGGACTAGGCGAAAAACCAGGTAGTTCACGATATCACAGTAGGAAAGTGAAGGCCATGAATTTATATCGGTGCTGTAATCCTTAACGGGAATCAAATAAGGGTCCACCGAACAATCGACGTACATTTTTCTGTGTAAACGGTCTTATCCTCCGGGTATAGTGATTCGTAGTAGCCTTTCATTTTCGCCATTTTTGAACGCTCCCGCCAGTAGAGCAGTAGAGTGGTACTCCAAGATGTCTGACGCGAAATCCCGTGACGTCATTAGGAAGCCTCTATTGTTTGAAGGTTCTTGCTAAGTCTGGCTAACTTTGTGGTCATTGAAGCTAGCTGCTGTATACACTTGTGGTGCCGCTGAATATGGCCGTTTGTCATGTTGTTAGCAGCTAAGCTAGGCACTGTTGCATTTCACATGTCCATACATATGTTGTTTACCACTGTTAAAGAGCTAAAGATAAAGGAGAATTTAGTCATAATTATTGGTCCTGAAATTTGAGTGTATTCATTGTAAATGTACAAGCTTCATTATAAAGATGGCTCGATTCAGACGAGCTGCGTGATTGTATGTCTTCACTTCTCTCACTCACTATTTCCCTTTTTAAGGGTACAACACCATGTCTGAACGACTCACAAAGCCATGCTTTGAAAAAGAAAAGAAAGGAGAGAAAGAAAAGAGAGAGGAACTAAAGGGCGACAGTATGTCACCCAGTATTTCAAGAGAAAAGGTGAGTTTGGCTATGAGTGGTGGAAATTAGTCTGTTAGCTAAGCGTAGTCCATTGTAAATAATAATTTGTATGTTTTTTTTTTACTAAGCTGACATTAAGTACTGTTAATATCTATAAAGAAAAATGCAGAGGTTTTTAATTTCACTTTGAAGGAGGTGAGCTGCATTGTGTTGAATTGCATGCCACTTAAACATATCTGAAGGGAGACTGGAATACAATATATATATATTAGGGCTGTCAAGTTAACGCGTTAATAACGCGTTAACGCCACTAATTATTTTACCGCGATTAACGCATGTGTATTTTTTTTCCTCGGACCGCCCCGTAGTTTCAGAGCGCATCGAGTTTAAAATACCATCTACAAGCTGATATACTGACAGCCACGCTCACCGGCAGGCACCGACTGGTTATTGGGAGGACCGGGAGGGTGTGTGTATGTGTGGCCCGAGGGAGCGAGAGAGAGACCTCACGTGCATTGTTGTTGTTGCTAGCTAGCTGCGCTAACGGATATAAGGAGCTGTTTAGATTAAAACAGAGGAGCGCTCCATCCACACAACTGCGCCGAGCACTTGACTTTATGCAGGAAGCCAGACAGCGGGACATTGTACGAAAGTCAGCACACTCAGCACGGATAGTGCGCAACATGATTGCAGCGTCCAGGAAAATGCATCGAAAAATATGCCTTGAGTTGCACATAGCTCCAACGATCCATCACACACACACACAGCACACACACACACACACACACACACACACCACACACACACACACACACACACACACACACACACACACACACACACACACACACACACACACACCACACACACACACACACACACACACACACACACACACACACAACACACACCATTTTATTGTATTATTGTATGAGAGAGGTTCCAGGTTGGAATTGAGGCGAATATTTGTAATGTTCAGAGTTTGTTGTGTTTAATATTCATGAGTATATTTGTCATTGTTCAAATGATATAAACACACATATAAAGCATATCTGTCCACTCATATGTTGATAAGAGTATTAAAAACTTGAAAATATTCCTCTAAGGTACATTTAGAACAAATCAAAAATGTGCGATTAATTTGCGATTAATCGCGATTAACTATGACAATCATGCGATTAATCGCGATTAAATATTTTAATCGACTGACAGTCCTAATATATATATATATATATATATATATATCAAAACAAAAAGCTAACATCTCATTTCAATTATACATTTCAAAACAGTATTTTCCCACATATTTAAGTTATATTTATTTGGATTGATGCATTCGTGTTGAGAATGTTCCATTCAAAAATGTTATTATTAAAAGGGCATTTACACCATAAAAGATGACTATTGAGATCTATTGTCAGGAATGTTAGTCTTATATGTATGGCCAGAGGCAGGACCTATAAACACATTTACTACCCAATAGCATCGTGAGGCTGAACAAAAGCACCTGTTGACTATGTAAATGTAGTCTTTTAAAAAAACAAAAACATTTACTGACTTTTTTTGGATAGCTTAAAGTAATGTTGTAAATGACAACCGGGGGCCTTACAGCGTTAAGGGCTATTGTTTATTGTTATTTACTTTAAGATGTTTATTCTTAACCTATCATTTGATTTAAAAACTCTTATTTAAATGATGTGTGTGTGTCTCTGTGTTCCTGATGATACACTGAGAGAATGAGCTCATTGTGCTGCTGATCACCATAAGCTAAACAGTCTGTATATTGCATTATATTTGTATAATGTCAGCTTCGTTGATACTTTGCCTGCGGGAATACGCAAAAAAATAGTTAGATATACTGAATATTATTTGATCTATTCCACCACTAGCTTAATCCCAAATAATGTAGAGGTGTGTTGTAGGTGCCTTAAATAACCCCTTATTTTATAGTGCGCTGTATTTTTATGTTTCATATAATAGTGATTTCAATGCCACCCCAAAATGATCACTGGTTCCATCCTGGCCACCCCACTGAAAATATCCTGGCTCCGCCACTGGGTTCATGGCTGGTGAGGCACTGGCACTGACTCTTCAGGTTTACAAATATTATATTTTGACCTAAATCAAAATATAATATTATTTTCAAAAGCTTTTTTTGTCTGATGCTTCAATTAATTTTAAACAGACAGTTCAACAAAAGGATACCCAAAAAATGTAATTTTATCATTTAAATATTGAATTGTTCTCTCTTAGTAAGATCCCATTTTCAATAAAATTGCAGTCTCACCTTGACTTGAAGATTAAGTCCATTTGCCTATCCTTCTGGACAAAAATCTCTATTACTTTTTTGTAAAAGTCCTCCTTATGTTCTTGTAGTTTCAAAAGTCTATCATAAATCTAATCTAATCAATAGATTTATGATTCGAAAATTATAAAAGTAGGGTAGACATGTGGATATTATCCGGCTGAACAAAACGTGTCATGTCTAGGAAACTAATAGTGAAAGTGTATTATTTATGTTAGTTTTGTCATGTCCCTTTGCCCTGTGCTTTATGTTTATTCCCTTAATTAATCATCCCTCTCATTTCAGGCCTCCACGCTCCCCGCCCCCTTCTGTCTCCTGCGTCCTTGATTGTTTTCCCCGCCCTGATTGTTTTCCACCTGTGTCCCCTTTACCTGTGTATATATTGTGGTAGCTTCCTCCTGTTCATTGTCAGTTCGTTGTCTTACTATGACCCACGTTCCTGATTACCTCACGGACTTCCCACGGATCTACCTCATTGATCACTTGCTAGTTTTCCTCGAAGAGTATATTTGTTTTCCTTGTTTTGATTACTGTGCAAAATTCCAGTAAAGTCTTTATTTTTTGAGAACACTATCTGTGTCGTGCAATTGAGTTCATGCCTCAGAGTCTCTCCTTGAAAGTACGAACTGACCATTAAAATGAACTCAGCACGACTCAGACCAGCTAAAGAACGCCATCCGCTCTCAGGGCCAACGTCTTGGGCAACAAGAAGAGGCAGATGGCCGCCATACAGCACGGAGTGCAGCACCCTATCCAACAGCCACGGGGAACTACAATCATCGGTGACAACCCAGGTGAATCTGCTGGCAGCTGAGGTCCAGCGTGTGCTCACTCACCTGAAGGCTGCTTCTCCTCCCACGACTCCCCCGGTTCCGGCGGCGACCGGTTCTGATCCCAACCGGTCTACTGAGCCGCACAGTACTTCCATGCGTCTGGCTCCACCCGAAAAATACTCCGGAGACTCGGAGGGCTGCCGGACGTTCATTGTGCAGTGTGAGTTACACTATCACCACCAACCGGCTGCTTTTTCCCACGGACAATTCCAAAGTGGCTTTCATGATCTCCCATCTCTCCGGCCGAGCAGCAGCGTGGGCTACGGCAGAGTGGTCCCGAGGCTCCCCCATCTGCGGGTCTCTGGAAAATTTCATAGACACTATGAGAAATATCTTCAATCAAACCACGCCAGGCAGGGAAGCAGCTCGGGCTCTGATTAAGCTAAACAACATCAGCGGAGTGTGGCTGACTACGCCATCGAGTTCCGGACTATGGCAGCCGATAGCGGCTGGAACTCCGCTGCATTGTTTGACGCTTTCGTCAGCGGTCTCTCGGATTCCCTACAAGACCAGCTGGCACCATCTCGATCTGCCCGCTGACTTGGACTCTGTCATATCCATGGCAATACGGATAGACAATCGTTTGACGGAGAGGAGAAGGAATAAATCCAAGGATGCGGTTGATCCGCCTCCCCAGACGAGACGCTCGCCGCTGGATACTACTTCTTCTTGAGGCCCCATCACCCCCTCACCGGCGTTCCGGACAACAGCGCCCCCTGGCTCCGTGGAGGAGCCAATGCAGTTGGGCCGCGCCAAGCTTTCGATGGCAGAACGTCAGCGTCGATTAAAGGAGGGTCTGTGCTTCTACTGCGGGCAGCGCGGACATCCACAAGCGGCTTGTCCGGTAAAAGAGGAGGCTCACCAATAAAGAGGAGTACGTTGGTGAGCCGGATCTCTTCTTCTGACTTTCCTCCTCGCACCCTGACCCGCATCCAAGTAAAAATCAGAGACAATGTGGTTACTCATGGTGCACTCATTGACTCAGGGGCAGACGAAAGTCTGATGGATTGGGGTTTAGTTAAAAAATTGGACATAAAAACTAAACCTCTACCCCAGCCTCTTGAAGCGAGTGCAATCGATGGGCGGCTGTTGTTTAAAGTGACTCACCAAACAGAGCCTTTAGAAATAAGATGTGATGATAACCCATCACGAGACAATGTCATTTCACTTGTTTAATTCAGCCCAACATCCACTCATTTTGGGGTTTCCCTGGTTGAAACTTCATAACCCCTCACATTGATTGGCAATCTGGGAGGGTGGAGGGGTGGGGAAAGAATTGCAGAGATCACTGTGTTAAGCAGGTAGCGGAGATTGACAGAAGAGGTAACACTGGGAGGGTTAGGCAGGGAACTATCCCAGAAATATATTTTCCTGATGTTCTTTCAGTCCCTTCCTGCTACCACGATTTAAGTGAAGTATTCAGTAAATCCAAGGCTCTGACTCTTCCGCCTCACCGCCCCTATGACTGTGCTATCGACCTGATTGCTGGGTCTACAATTCCTAAGGGTCGACTATATGCTATTTCAGGACCTGAGAAAGAGGCCATGAAGGACTATATTGATGCCTCCCTCAAAAACAGGCCTTATTCGCCCTTCCTCATCACCAGCAGGAGCGGGGGGTTTTTTTTGTTGGGAAAAAGGATGGGTCTCTTAGGCCCTGTATTGACTACTCGCATCTCAATGACATTACGGTTAAGAACCGGTACCCCCTTCCTCTCATCTCGTCAGCCTTCGAGCAGCTTCAGGGAGCCAAGGTTTTCACCAAGTTAGACCTGCGTAATGCTTATCATTTAGTCAGGATCAGGGAGGGTGATGAATGGAAGACGGGTTTCAACACCCCTTCAGGCCACTATGAATACCGTGTAATGCCATTTGGATTATCAAACGCTCCTGCTGTGTTCCAGGCTATGATCAACGACGTGTTGAGGGAGTTTCTGAACCGTTTCGTTTTTGTATATCTGGACGACATTCTGATCTACTCCCCTGACCTTGACACCCATAAACAACATGTCCGCCAGGTTCTACAAGAGCTGCTCAAGAATGGGTTGTTTGTCAAAGCAGAAAAATGCAAATTCCATGCAGAGACAGTCACTTTCTTGGGCTTCATCATTTCGCCAGGTCAGGTTAGGATGGACCCAGAGAAGGTTAGCGCAGTAGCTTGTTGGCCTACCCCTGACTCTCGTAAGAAAGTGCAGCAGTTTTTAGGCTTTGCAAATTTTTACAGACGTTTTGTGCGGAGGTTCAGTGCTATTGCAGCCCCTCTTCATGTCCTCACGTCCCCTCAAGTGCCTTTTTTGTGGTCTCCTCAGGCTGAGGAGGCTTTTTCTCGGCTTAAAGGAATGTTCACCTCTGCTCCCATACTCACCTTGCCGGACACCACTCGTCAGTTTGTGGTAGAAGTGGATGCCTCCAACGAAGGGGTGGGAGCGGTCCTCTCCCAGCGACTACAGAAGGACAACAAACTTCACCCCTGCGCTTTCCTGTCCAGGAAGCTCTCCCCAGCAGAGAGAAATTACGACGTGGGAAACCGTGAGTTGCTGGCCGTGAAGCTGGCACTGGAAGAGTGGAGGCATTGGTTGGAGGGAGCCGAGCATCCTTTCGTGGTTTGGGACCGATCACAAAAACTTGGAATATATAAGAAAGGCCAAAAGACTGAACTCCCGCCAGGCTAGGTGGACCTTGTTTTTCAAACCGTTTTGACTTTGTTCTTTCCTTCAGGCCGGGGTCTCAGAATGTCAAGCCTGACGCTCTGTCCCGTCTGTTTGACCCTGTGCCTGCAGTCAAGGAGCCGGAACCCATCATCCCATTAAACCGGGTGGTAGGAGCGCTGACTTGGTCAGTAGAGAAGGAGGTAATACGAGCCATGCTGGAGCTCCTGCACCAAGGGGTTGCCCGCCTAACCGGCTTTTCGTTCAGGAGGCCGAGCGACCACAGGTGATCCACTGGGCTCACACTTCGCTGCTCACCTGTCACCCTGGAGTCAAGAGAACTATGTTCATCATAAAACAACGTTTCTGGTGGACATCCATGGAGAAGGAGGTGAAGGAGTATGTGGAGGCGTGCCCTGTCTGCGCTCGAAACAAGACCTCTTCCAGGGCGCGAATAGGACTATTACAACCACTCCCTATTCCCAACAGACCCTGGTCAGAGATCTACCATGGACTTCGTCACTGGCCTGCCCCTCTCTAGAGGTAAAACCACAGTTCTTACGGTAGTGGACCGTTTTTCTAAAATGACACATTTCATTGCTTTGCCCAAGATGCCCTCAGCGAAGGGAAACGGCTGAGGTCATGATGCATAATGTGTTTCGGCTTCATGGTTTTCCCCAAAGGATATTGTCTCCGACCGGGGCCCCCAGTTTGTGTCACGCTTCTGGAAGGAGTTCTGCCGCCTCATCGGTGCCACGGTCAGTCTCTCGTCAGGATACCATCCGGAGTCTAACGGCCAGACAGAGCGCCTAAATCAAGAACTGGAGACCTGTTTGCGCTGCTTGGTGTCCCAGAATCCATCCTCCTGGAGCGAGCACCTCACCTGGGTTGAGTATGCGCACAACATCCTCCCTACTTCTGCCACGGGCCTGTCCCCATTTCACTGTGTTTATGGCTACCAGCCGCCACTGTTCCCAGCCACGGAGAGGGAGGTCACGGTCTCGTCTGCCCACGCGCTGGTCAGGCGTTGTCGACGCGTGTGGGCTGCGGCTAGGAAGATCCTCTGCAGGAATTCACAACTGGTGAAAAGAGCAGCAGACCGAAAACGCCGACCAGCTCCTGTATACCAGCCAGGCCAAAAAGTCTGGCTTTCTACACGAGACCTTCCCCTCCACGTACTCTCCCGTAAATTGGCTCCCCGGTTTGTGGGTCCTTTTCCCGTCACCAAGGTCATCAACCCGGTTTCAGTGAGACTACGGCTTCCCAGGTCCATGAAAGTACATCCCACCTTCCATGTAGGGAAACTAAAACCCTTGAAGGAAAGCGCTATGGTTTCCCACCGCCAAACCCCCCCCCGCCCCACCCCCGGATGATTGATGGAGGTCCGGTTTACACCGTCAAGAAGATATTGGCTAGTCGGAAAAGGGGTAGAGGGCGACAGCTACTGGTTGACTGGAAGGGTTATGGTCCTGAGGAGCGGATATGGATTCCTTCCCCGCTTCGTCATAGATAAAAGCCTCATTGAGGATTTTGACCGCCTCAACTCAGAGGAGCCTGGGCCGTCAGGAGCCGTCCCTAGAAGGGGGGGTACTGTCATGTCTAGGAAACTAATAGTGAAAGTGTATTATTTATGTTAGATTTGTCATGTCCCTTTGCCCTGTGCTTTATGTTTATTCCTTAATTAATCATCCCTCTCATTTCAGGCCTCCCACGCTCCCCGCCCCCCTTCTGTCTCCTGCGTCCTTGATTGTTTTCCCCGCCCTGATTGTTTCCACCTGTGTCCCCTTTACCTGTGTATATATTGTGGTAGCTTCCTCCTGTTCATTGTCAGTTCGTTGTCTTACTATGACCCACGTTCCTGATTACCTCACGGACTTCCCACGGATCTACCTCATTGATCACTTGCTAGTTTTCCTCGAAAGAGTATATTTGTTTTCCTTGTTTTGATTACTGTGCAAAATTCCAGTAAAGTCTTTATTTTTTGAGAACACTATCTGTGTCGTGCAATTGAGTTCATGCCTCAGAGTCTCTCCTTGACAAAACGTGCATTTATCTAACAGCTACGTTTCCCACATACCTTATTTGGAGCTATTTTCTAAAATCCTATGGAGAAATCTCATTGCTTTTTTGTTGAGGGAAGCCATGCGCAGCTTACTTCCGGGTTTTAGGACGCCTCACTGCAGCTCTCTCGTCTCCTCTTCACACACCACACTTTTCGCGGCACACGTACTTACAGCCAATCAGCTCTGAATGATGTGAGATGACGTATGGTGGGGATGGCAGCACTATGCCCCTATGGTCATTATTGTTTTGCCACACACATTAAATAGGAAAATATTCTGAGCATGCGCAGTGTAGTTTTTACAGTCACCGTTCACTTAGACAGAGAGAGGGAGGGGCAGGATCGGGTTTTGTCCTTTTGTCCCACATGGCTCTAAACAGCTCAATACGCACACACTGTAGACACTAATTAGAAGAACACAGACTAAAACAGCAATGTACAGACGAATCAGAGGATTAAACATGATCTTAAAATATATTTTATATATATATTTTATTTTTTTTTGCATTTTGTTGTAATCATTATTTGTAATACTTTCTGCTGACACTAGGTGGGGCTGTGCCCCTAATGACCAGTCGCCACTGGTCATAGCCATAGACTATAAAAGTCTTACCCAAGGCTGAATCATAAACTAAAATGTATATGTATGCATAAAGGGTTACGTCCTTAGCTGGCTAATAAGTAACAAGCTAAGCTACCAAGCACACAAACACCTGCGAACAGGGTTAACATGTATAATATTATCCTTTTAGACTTCTTGGAAGTTCTGTTAGTACATTCAAGCGCACAGCATGACATTTTAATTGTCTGGTATTTGTAACAATATTCCCTAAAAGGCACAATCACCACAAACACGGCTAAAGCTAAAGGGTCAAGTACAGTACTATGACTAACTAACGTTGTAGCCTCTATGGTTGTAGCCTAGCAGAGTGGACAAGTTGCTGTTAGCTGACAATGAGGCATGTCCATGTCCATCAAAGTGACCACGCCCTAATTTATGCAAAAACTTTAAGACCTAATATAAATAAAAGGGTCGTGTTAGAAAACAATTCACTCACAGATTCATAATCATGAAGGTGGAATCTAACTATATCGATAATCATATTTATTGCATCCATGGGTAGAAACATGTTTTTTTCTGCTGTAAAGTTGGGCATTTTAACATGGGGGTCTATGGAAATTGCTCCTTTCTGCAGCCAGTCCCTAGCGGCCCATGTATGAACTGCAGTGTGTGGCACTTCCGTATTGGCGTCCCGGCTGTTCCCCAGAGTTTGCCGCTTGGCCGCAACGCGTCTCAAACAAGCCTATTACGTCACAGCGTATACTTCAGCGGAATATCAAAACAGCGGCCCGGGGTGCAAAACGCATCAATGACAGCGACCCTTTACCACACAAAACAACACCATTTATATAAACACCTATCATGACAGGGCACCCACAGCCAAGTAACAATAGGCTCTGTGCACAAGATGGCGTCTATGAACTTCCGGCGGCTGGGTTTGCGGCTGAGTACTTACGGATTGAGTACAGAGTTTTGACAGCTTGACAGTTTGTTATGTCACACCGAGAGCAAGAATGAGCGGATTTCGGGGTAAGAAAAGCGATTGGCCTTCCAGCGTGTAAGAAAGTCGGCACTACATTGCTGTGTGCCCCTTTGTACAAATTCGTCCTGTTATCAGAATACCTTTATTAGTCCCACAGAGGGGACATTTGCAGCGTTGAAGCAGGAAAGAGCCACAGACAGCTTAGTGTTGAATATCTTACATGCGTTAAAAAGTACTAAGTTATAATATAATAAACAATATGCTAAAAAAAAGATAAAAAGTTACATAATTTTCAAAAAACAAATCAAATCTACAAATCAATCCTGTAGCTGCAGTTCTTAGGATTTAGCAGCCCGGTATATATTACAGTTATTAAAGATGGCATATGTATATAAACTATATATTGCACATAAAGCACATATTGCACATAGTTTTGACGGTATTTAACAGCAGCAAGTTACACAATGTTATAATCGGGAGATAAGTTTCCATTCATTTCGGCAAGCCTGGGCAACAATGATTAAAAGATTTCTTGCTCCCAAAACCAATTGTGTATATCATTACAAAAAGCAGTTGTACCATACTATGTTTAGGTACTAATGAATTATATCCTCAAAACAAACGCACACATAAATAACAAAGGAAAATACATAATTTAATAAATCCACAATATGATAACATTTTACAGATTAATTAATAAACTTTTACAAAACATAGGTTGATGTTATATCGGGGGGGAAAATACATATTTAAACATTTCAATTAGTCTCTGCATATTTAAGTAATGCTAGTTTATATAACAGATGATCAGATGTACAATATCCAGAAAGTAGATGCAAAAAATATATATAATGTGTGCATTTCCAACATATCCTCTGAAAGAGTGTTAGTCGTTGAGTTGAGTAGTGAGCCATTCGTTTTTTTTTCGTGGTGCGATGTCTGCTGAGAAGTCCTTGTATGCCTCTCTGACTTTGAGGACATCTGGGTCTGGCAGCTCCCCCCGCACGGCCTTGTAACGTGTACTCCTTTGAACATGTTTATATGATCATTAGGACTTTAAGAACAATTTTACACTCAGACAACAATCACAAAGTTGTAGCAGGCTACATACAATTACTTAGGACAATAGATATTACCTTACACCGTCAGCAACTGTAAACTGCTTTGGCTTTGTGGAAATGAACACCATGTCACTCACTCTGCCTGGTTTCACACCCTATTAATTACACAAAATAATTGTCAAATTAATTGAAATGGTCGTTGATGCAACATACTAAATCAGCTCTTGGCACAAAGGAAATACTCATTAAACCGTGGATTGGTTGTGAACACATACTGTACTTACCATGGTTCTTGGCTTGTGCCATCGCTGCTCTGTTTCAGTGCAGCTGAGGACAGGGTTGAGTGTGGAGTAGTGTGCGGTCTGGAACAGCAGTGCAACATTGTGGTTGCAGAGTGCTGTTCCAGCTACACAGGAACACTTTGCCACTGCAATCTCCACAGGTGAGCAGTTCTTAAAACAAAATGTCAGTCATTTTACATTTAGGACACTGCTTCAATACAACACAGACAAACGAGAAAGCTGAGAGCAGGCTGATCAGGCAAGTAGTAGGTGTGGGAAAAGGCTAAACCATGTCAGGTTGTCAGTCACATCACATACACAGAAGTTCTGCTGTTTGGAATACTGTAATTTAAGGACATTCAAACAGATACGCTTGTGTAGCCTGTCTCAGCTCTCTCAATTTATTATCTTATATTTAGGGCTGTCAAACGATAACATTTTTTAATCAGATTAATCACAGCTTAAAAATTAATTAATCATGATTAATCACCATTCGAACTATGTCCAAAATATGCCATTTATTTATGTATATTGTTGTGGGAATGGAAAGATAAATGAAAGAAGGCGGATATATCCAGTTAACATACAGTAGGGGAGAAGGGGGCAAGTTGAGCCAGTGGGTAAATTGAACCACCCCCTGTAACCAGGCAACGCCTTATAGTTGTAATCAAGTGACCAGAAATTATGCAAGCTCCACCCATTTCTCATTGCCTGTGAAAGAGGGATACTCAGTGTGGTCTGGTAAGTAAATATGTTTACCAAAAAACGTTTTTTGCTTGTCAAAGTACATTTTCTAGATGTCAGCTATATCGGCTGTCATGTCAAAAAAAATGGATCTAGGTTTAAACACATATATTGTATATGTTGATGTGTTGGCAGCGTATTAAACCATGTGAATCATTAAGCTAAAGATGACTGAATTGTAATGCTAGGCTATTTTTTCTAAAATGGTGGCTATGGGGTAAAGTGAACCACGGGCCTTAGGGTAAGTGAGCCAGTTTTTCAATGGAGAAATGAATGAAAGTAGGCCAAGTTGATAATAAGAGCTCATTGTAGGCTACATTTAAAGTTGAATTTACCCTGTGTTTGATTGGTAAGATGTATGAAATTGTATCACCATTTGTATGATTACTTTTCGTTTTAACATGTTAAAAAAAATCAATCAATTCAATCGAAATTTATATTAAAAATATTTGAAAAACTAAGCTTGTATTTGGTTTGTTATTTATTGTTTATAGTTACCTTTAAGATTTGTTGTAGGTGTGCCCAGGTTTGAACAGTGGTTCAATTTACCCCCTGACCTGGATCAACTTACACTACACTGGGGCAAGTTGAGTCACAAGACTTTTTTTTTTTAAGAAGTAATATTTTCACTGCCCTTGATAAATATTAATTATTATCATTACCATTGATAGGAGACATCCTGAATTATAGTGTGGTGTTTTCATTTTTACTATGTGTCATTTCTCCTTGCTTAGAGGACAGCATAACAAAAAAATGGCTCAATTTACCCCACTCTCCCCTATCTATGTTTATTATAACATTTTTCTGCGTGTCAAAATGAAAGACAACCCACACACCTATCAATCATCAAACCGTGGGGTCTTAATTCATTACGTGTTGATTTCTATCAACGGGGGGAGTACTTCAGGAAAGTCGACGGGGGGGGGGGCTAGTGGAGTACTTCGTGACCACAGAGTGTGAACGTTGTGATCAGCTGTTTTTAGCGCAGTTCTCCAGTGAAGGGGGGGGGGGAGTCTCCCTCCGCAGCCGGTTGGCGTAGTTTTGGCACAATTCCGTTGTACAGACCGATGTTAACAGCAGCCCTGTCTGTGCACACGGAGACCGACTCTGTCGTCCGGTGATCTAACCGCCTTCTGGAAAAGCTTCACAAGTACGTCGGTACGCAAATGCGCTTTGTGACACAAGTGACGGTACGCATTTCAGATTACGCACATAACCTGCGTACCAGTTATGTGCACCCCTGTACTACAGCAAAAGTATTCTCCGTCGGGACTTCCTGCAACAACACCACGCCGTTATCAAAGATGTTCTATTGAGAAGGCGATCACTACGTGACAACAGTTTTCAAAACCGTGGCTACTGAAATCAATCTTACTAACTGCTGTCTGTGCAATTTACTCCGCGCGAGTTGGCAGACTTTATTTTGCTTACTTTAACATCATTTTTCATGGTGGGGCTAAGCCATTTCTTAGTATGGGTGTAGCCTACCCCAGCCATACCCTGGCGCTGCCACTGGTGGCACGTATGGGGCGGGCCATTCTGCACATGCGTTAAATGCGTTAAATATTTTAACGCAATTAATTCAAAAAATTAATTACCGCCGTTAACGTGATAATTTTGACAGCACTACTTATATTATAACTACATCAAATAGTGTTAGTAGAACGTTGAACAGCTTAACATAGATGTAGGGTACAAAACCAGCACTTACCTAACACTGGCCAATACAAATAATTGGACCCTACATGGATTATACTAACCATACAGTAAAGAACAGCAGCCGTCATAACCAGTTTCTGGGGTTTCCATGAAAGCAGAGACGGTTTTCAACCTCTCATTAAGAATCTTTGATGGAAGCTAAGTTTGGGTTTAGCTAATGTATTTATCATTTTACACGAGAGGGTTACAAAACGAAAATAAATCTGTAGCCCCTTCATGCTACACACACATAGCTAGCTACCAGTTGATGTGAGCAAATGTATTGTCACTATGTAATCTGTTGCAACACGTCAGCTAGCTGGGTTTATTTTAATCCTAAATCACAGGTTACCTACTCTAGCCACATCAAAACCCCCACATGAACCTGATTGAGGCTTTGAACTGATTAACACTTTTTATTTTCCTCCCTACTCTGAGATCGTGAGGCTTTTCATGCTTTCTCATGGACCTGTAACAGCTAGCCCTGATGCTCACTCTCCCTGAAGGTAGTTATTTGTTTGAAACTGTGGGGAATTGGATATCATTCATGTTATCCAAAAAAACGTAATAGTACATCATTAAAAAACGCTTTACACTGTATCAAGACTGTACATTTGTGAAAGTTAGCCAGTAACTACGCTTTGTTTGTCACTTACCTTCATAATTGTCGACTCTTTTGCTCCTCGGGGCTGAGCCTGCCGCTTGTACCAGCCGATGTACATCACTGATGTTAACCTTCGGTAGGTCTTGGAGACATCGAGTGTAAAATAGTGCCTATAATATCTATACGCTATCTCTTTCTCGCTATCTATCTCTCTTCCCTCTACCGCTCTACTATAGACCGGAAGTTTACAACCGCAACACCCAGCCGCCGGAAGTTGATAGACGCCATCTTGTGCAACTAGCCAATAAAACATGAATTAAGTCGGCACGGCGGCCCACATTGAAAATGACTTAGGCCTACCTTTGATGATCAAATCACTCAAAGTCCATCCTCCTGTCCTGAAGCACTTGATGGCGGGTCATTCAGCTGATCCTTTGCCACTCCAGTTTATCATTGTAACTCAATCTTGAAAATGACTCGGTTCATAATTTTCGCAATGATGTCATCACCTATCACTGACATGTGCCAGCCATCATGAACGAATTTATGCTAATCATAAATCTATCGATTCGATTTATGATTCGAAAATAATAAAAGTAGGGTAGACATGTGGATATTATCCGGCTGAACAAAACGTTGCATTTATCTAACAGGTTCGTTTTCCACAGACCTTATTTCCAGCTATTTTCCAAAATCCTCTGGAGAAATCCCATTGCTTTTGTGTCGAGGGAACCCGAGCGCAGCTTACTTCCGGGTTTTAGGATACGTCACTGCACCACTTGCATAGACCTCACAGCGGGCAGAACTTGTCATAAAGTCCGCAAAAATAAAGCCCCACCCCCAGAGCTATATAATAGAAGAGTTACGACATCTCCGTTCACTCCAATGGACCCACTTTTTTACAGCAATGGCGGATCGTGGAGCCTCTCAATCGTTCCCCCGGAAGTTAGCGCCAAGGCTAGCAGAGCTAGAGTTGCAGCATAATAGACCGTTCGTGACGGACTTTTTAAAGGTAAGAAGAAGTTTAAAGATTTATATTGCGGATATTATCAGTACATCTGATTCAAATTAACATGTCTATTAAAGGATGTCAGTGGATTATCCCTAAATTAGTAGATTTAGGGAACGTTTACAGATAACAGATTAAGCTAGGATACCGAAGCAAGTTAGCAACACACGTTGAACAGCCTTTTAATTGTAAATTCCGTTCTCTTAATGTCTATTTGGTCGAACGTTGTTGAATTAGAGAAGAGGGGCTTCTAAACGGGATTGTATACAGGGTGGAGGGAGTTAATATTAGATAAATATAACTTTGGTGCGTGTAAGAGTGAGTGTTTTTAGCAGAGCCATATTGTATCCTTGTGATTATGTTGATTATTACCTGTCTGTATAATGTTGCAGCTCAGCTGATTTTGGATTGATGGCAAAGGGAGAGGGACTTAAGTGAGAGTGAAAAACACAAGGTAAGTTTAATACTACTGTTTTATATAAGTAAACACCTTATCTCCCCAAGGCAATTTCCCATCCAATAGGTGTGCTATATAGGTGTGTATAACCCTTTCTCCTGTCTGTTACTCCCTCTTTCAGCACAAGAACCAGAGGGGGATTCAATGGAGCCTGAATACCTGCACTGAGGACCCTCACCCTGCACCCTGAGTCTCAACTCTGTGTTTTTCAAGCCTTTCCCTGTTTTTTTGTATTAAACAAAACATTAAGCTTTCCCAATGGTGTGGTTTTCGTTTTGTGAAAAAGTGCAAATGCAGTGTTTGTATATAATTACATCACATATTTTTTTGCTGTTAGTAGTAGTAATGATACCGCTTTCGTCTCATTAGTATGCATACAAAGTGACAGGTGGACACGCCCCAAATTATGCAAATGAGCTAAGTCCCGCCTCCCATTGTTCGCGATCCTTTGATGTGAGGGTGAGGGGTCATCACCCCCTAGGGGTGAAATGCCCCCCTGTGTAGCGCCTTTGTTCGAGATCCTTTTGATGTGTGTTATGTGAAAAGCCCCCGGGCTAGCGCCTTTGTTGTCTAATTATTTGATGTGTTGATTAAGTCTCTTTGAAGTTCTATTGTATGGCCCCCATCAGAGCCCTTTTGTTGTCTAATCTAATTATGACGTCTAATCTAATTATGATGTCTGATCTAATTAGCCTTTGGTGTTTGCCCTTTGATGTGAAGTGTTATAACAGGCCGGTGTGACTTCACACTGGTGTGCTATAAACCTTTGATGTTAATCTAGGTGTCTCTTTGAAGTTATGTGTGAGACTGTCTCCCAGCCTCTCCCCTTTTCTACCCCTTCCGGGGCTATGACGCAACAATAGTGGGGGGTGGAATTAGGTAGAAATACGCTCAAACTAAATAACAAGACAGCAATTCCATTTACCCAGTCACCTTTTCAAAAAGAAAATGGCAAGAGACGCCTCAAATGGGGGTTAATCAGCCTGTGACAACTTACAGCCATCCGTCCGTAGCGTCAGTCAAGAAACGAATGCAGCAGCAGTGCGGGGGTCAGACGCCTACAGTCTTGTGCCCTCTTTTGGTCATGCGCGTTCATGTGTGTTGGAGGAGGGGCTCTGTGAGGAAGTGGCAGATTTCACCCCCGGTTTGACTGCAAAAGACTCACTTTTTACAGAGGGCTCCGCCTCCCCCCTCACATAACAAGTCCCGCCCTCCTCACCAGATCATTTAAAAGTAAGGGGATGGAAATAGATGAAAAAATAATACGCTCAAACTAAATACAAGCCAGTCATTTCCACTCATCAAGTCACCTTTCAAAAAGAAAAATGGCCAAGAGAACCCTAGATATGGGTTTAATCAGTGAGACGCCTGTGACAACTTACCGCCACCCATCTGGAGCGCCAATCAAGAAACGAATGCAGTATCTTGGGCCGGGTTCAGACGCCTCCAGCCGAAGAACTTCATGAAGAATGGACTCTGAAAATGGCGAAGTTTGGGGTTATGTATTCAACTATATGGCGAATGAACTACATTTCTACAATCTGAAGAATGGAGAAACGTATGGACCCCGTAGTGTTAAAGCGACACTGACCTCAACAGAATGGGGCTGTGTTAACTCTGGTGTCCTCCAGAGATCTCCACGCAACCACTGTATCGGAAGAAGTAGTGCATCAAGAAACAGGCGTGGAACCCGCGGTGTACAAGATATTTGCAAAGAAAAGCAAAGAAACGCAGACAGCAGGCGAGATCAAAGAAAAGTTTGCACCGCTGCCCCTCAAGGTGGAGGAAGAAGAAGGAGATATTTCCCCGCCGCCAGAAGTGAGAAGAGTCCTGACAAGCACCGTCTGGGAAACTAAAAGCGGACCATCGGGGCGATGGTATTACCGCGCAAGCCGTATGGTGACGCTGGGGAAGGACCCCTCTGATGATTTGGTTTTGGAGTATTTCAACTCTACATGCAGGGTTTTTCAGACATCCTTGCGGGTGCCTCTGACTGCTTGGCTGAAAAATGATTGATGGAAAAGCTACAAAGCTTAAAGAACTTTTTAAACAGAGTCAGACATCGATCGACATTATACTGGTGAAAAAGACTCTCACTTTTGCAGAGGCCTCCGCCTCCCAATCAACATAACAAGTCACACCCTCCTCACCAGATCATTTAAAAACTATGGACCCCCCTCAAAGAAAAGCAGTGTGTTACCAATGTAAAAAGAGCGTCGGGGGTTGTCTTACGAAAATGTGTTATCTCTGTATCAAGATGATGTGTTTAAAAAATGAATTTTGTGAAAAAACCAACTGTGTGAGAGACGTCATAAAGACACTCATTTTAACCACAGTGTTTGTTCTCTACAATGTTTAAAGATTGTTACAAAATGTAAAAAATAAAAGGTCTGGAGACTAAATTAATTCAGGTGACTCTGTCTTTATTAGGAAAACAAAAATATAATACAAATGGTTTAAGGGGTAAATGTAACCATCTTGGACTTAATAGTCTAACAAAATACTTTATCTGAATACATTTTTTCTTTTTTAAATGCACTTTTTTAAATTATTTATTTGTTATTTCAGTGGAACAGTCCAGTTTTTGTTAACATCAATGCTTGCGCTATGACTGACATTGATATCGTTGACATTGATATGTATCCACCTCCATCTACTCCATCCGAGTCTCCAATCAACAACTTGGCGTTCATTTGGTTCAATACAGCCATTCGGGACGCTCTACAACTGGGGCCTAATACGTCACATATGGTGACATAAGATATTTGCAGTAAAAAAAAAAGCAAAGAAAACGCAGACAGCATGCGAGATCAAAGAATTAGACAACAAAGGCGATACATTGTGTTACTAAGATACTTTTAGACACACTTTGGCGTATGCAACACTTGTTCAGTTAAACAAGGTTTTTTCTTTTCTGATAACCTTACATATTTTAGTTATTTTCTGCTACCAAGATACTTTAAGATACACCTTGATGTACGCAACACTTAACAAAAGGGTATAATATGAAGTAGTTGGTAAGGAAGGGGTTTTTCTTTAAGGGGAGCAAAAACTTAGAACAGGGTAAAATATTCATTAATTTGTAATGAATTGAGTTTTCTTTCTTTTGATTTTCAACATACACAATGACTTTTCCATATTTCTGACAAACTATAGTTTTTTGACTTTTTCCGTAAAATCTTGACAAAACTATTACTTATTCTTAAATGTTGACCTATTGCTGCTTGGTTGGAGATGATTGATGAAAAAGCTACAATGCTTAAAGAACTTTCTTTTTTTTTTAAACTCTCAATTCTATAAATGACTCCCCCCATTCAACGCAATAAACCCCACCCTCCACTCAGCAAATCATTTAAAACGAAGGACCCCACTAAGACGACCGTTGTAAACTAGCCATGGAGCTGAGAAAAACCAAGACTGCCCCCGCGAGTTGCAGCCAGGAACAGACTCCTGGACTGCCACCATCATCACTACCATTTTGGACACCCGAATCTTGCAATACTACTGCTGCTGATTTTGCTCCTTGGGCCAAAACGTCTCTGTTTATGGACACAGTGAAATCGGTGTTGGTTGATATTTTGGAGAGGGTGATACATCGGTACAGAGAAAAAATATGCAATGGGTGCCGAGTCAGTCACCCCGGCCAGAGGCAACACGATTTCCTGAATGACATGTCCGATTTTACTTCAGAAACAATTACAACGCGTTAATGAAAAGACTCTGGCTCACCGACTTCATTACTGAGATCGACCAGACTCTTATTGATAAAGACATTTTCACGGATGATTGGAGGATCCAAGGCGCTTCGGAGGCTTTTCTTCACAATCTCAAAAACTGCAGACGCCTCAAGGAGAGACTTGAAAAGATCCATGCCGAGTTGGATGGAGAAGAAGAAGCCTAATAACCAGCAGTTGACTGAAGCCGGGGACTTGTTCGATACATTGACTTTTTTTCTTTAAAGTAAAATAAAAATGGGAAACTACTATGCAAAACGCTCTGTAGATATTGATCAGAATGTAGTCAATACCCTTTTAATAAGTGTGGTGATGAGGACGATTGAAAACAGAACGACTAGTGACCCCTGTGTAAACAGAATGGCTGAAGTTTGTAAACTGGAAGACATTTTGGATATCGTTCATTCTGGCAGTACTATTCCGGGTCATTGGGAAACGATTGTAAACGAAACATTTAAAGTGGTCCTGGAATCTTCATTTTCTGAAACATTCTGTAACATTATCTCAGAAATGAAACAAACATCAAAAGTGTATCATGTGCTCTCAGTGTATGCTCTGTTTGTAGATGTAATGCATATTTGTGTAGAAAGCAGCATACACATGAATATTCTGACTGAAGTGAAAAAACTCCATCACGATATCTCCAGTAATATGGGGAATTCTAAGCTGGAGACGGTCCTGCGGATGTTGCAATCAGTATAACTATTTGATTTTTGTGTGTGAAAAAATAAAAAAGTGTTTTTTTACATTTAAAAACTGTTGTCTTCATTCTAGCAAGGGGGAGCGTGTCTGATACATGTGTATTACAGTCCTTATTTTTTGTGTTTTTCTGTGTGTTTGTACACACAAAGCACAAATCATTTAAAACAAACCCTGAATCAAATTTAGAGAGGACCATTAAGAGTCAGAATCTTAACGAAATCTAGTAATACAAAGTACTTCATTATCTACTTTTCAGCTTTTATACACAAAAGTGTATCTTTCAGTAACTTTCTCAGAGAATTTAAGCATAAATCTGTCAAATGTTCAAAACAGCCTTGCTTCACTGAAATAGCCTCAAAATCACAAACTGCCATTAAGAGTCAGATGCTTTACGAAATCTAATAAAACAGAGTGCTTTCATGGTAGTGGTCAGCTTTTAAACAAAAGTGTATCTTTCAGTATCTTTTTGAGAGAATTAAGCATAAATCTGTCAAATGTTCAAAACTGCATTGTTTCACTGAAATAGCCTCAAAATCACAAACTGCCATTAAGAGTCAGATGCTTTTACGAAATCTAATAAAACAGAGTACTTTCTACAGATGACTCCTCCCACTCAACGCAATAAGTCCCACCCCACTCAGCAAATCATATAAAACTAAAAACCCCCACTAAGATGACCGTTGAAAAGTAGCCATGGATATGAGAAAAACCAAGTCTGATGTAGCCTCCCCTTATTATCACCAGGATAACGGATACGGGCTTAATGACTGGATGTTACAAAGTAGGGGAGAGGATGTTCCCGAAGAAGAGCTCTCCTCTATATCATATCCATGTAAGGTCTTTAGGACAAAAGAGGACCATGATAACATGACATATGAAGAATATCTTTCTTTAAAAGATGGTATTATAGATAACCTTTATAGAAACAGTATATCTCATACCACTCGCCAAGATCGCAAACGACATTTAGCCGAAAAGAAAAGAAAAAGTAAAGAAAAACGAAGAAAAAGACAAATGAAAAGGAGAAGAAAAATGAAAAGCAAACGCAGAATGCGAATGAAAAGAAAAGGGACCATAGGACGGAAAACCAAAAAGACAAAACGAAGGAAGGTGAAAAGAAAAAGGAACAAAGTAAAGAAATGTCAACTAACTATAGAGGATGCTGATGGTGTTGTAGAGCCATTACCGGATCATAATAATCTTATAGATCATCTACCACTAACCGACTGCTGCGAATGTGTTGAACAAATACCAAAAGCAATGGCAGAGCTTTGCTTCAATATAATGAGAGAAAAAGCACGATACTATGGAATTGCCCAAATTGGCGACAGTGCCAGAACATGCATTAAAAGACTGTTGGAGGATCTCTATTCTAGTATCGGTTGTCATTACATCGAAGGATATGCCAAAACGTGTGACGACATAGACAAAGCTTTTGAAGACAATTATATGGTACCAGTCCTTACAGCTAAACAAATCCTACGCCAGGTATTCAACAGACCACAAGAAGCACAAGAAGCCCCAGAAAGGATTACATTCAGAGCTAATAATGGTGAAACCGAAGAAGAAGCAAAGCAGATTATAATCGTTGCGGGTGAAAGGATAGAGAATTTGCATGTGATGTTAATGCATTTATCTGATATAAAAAATGCATTCGTATACTTCCAAGAGACCCCTAAACATCTACTTGGGCAATGTGAATTGAACGATAAACCGATCACTGTCAATGAAACGTGGAGAGAAGCAGCAGTGCAAATCGTTAAGTCTATTACCTTGTATGCACTACGACATTAACTTGGTCAAATGTAATGTGTTTTTATTATGAAAATGTGTTGAATGTTGTGTTTTCAATTAAACAACCATTACAAAATGAAAATGTGTTTTATTTTTTGCTTTCATATATAGTAATAGTATTGTAAACGAAACATTTATAATAAATCTGTTGGTGTCTTCGACAGGCTGCCACACAGCCTGCAGTCCGTCACCCCGACCCTCAGTATGTGCACTAAAGAATGGGCAAAGATTATGGCTTTTTTCGGTTTTCTAACCTCCATTATGCGTCTAAAAAGAGTTGGTTTTACTGAGGCACCATTTTTGCACGTATTGGATGTCCTGTGGTGCTGGTCAGTCAGAGTGGAATAGGCCTGCGTCATGGGTTCACACCAAAGCCATAAAGGAGTCTTTGTCACTGATGAGCGAGGTCATCTCTCTCCTCCACTGGCCAATAAACTTTCACATTCTCCACTTTTTTATGATTTTGTTTAGCTCACGGACCCCAAACAAAAGTGCAAATAATTGAATTATTCACAGGGAAATGAATAAAGGATTAATTTGCATTGATTTTGCTCCACCACAAAAGGAGTCATTTTCTTGACCATAAGGACTTGAGAGCAAACCAACAAATTGAACAAAAAGATCAATGGTATCTTTTAATATGGCTATCAAAGAAAGAAATCTCCAAATTGACGCTTTGTGTTTAAATAGTTTGAGAGATTTTCCACTTGGTCTGTTGGAATAGACAGTCAGTGGGTATGTTGGTTATTTGCAACCTAAATGACAAATTGAATGAAGGACAATTGTGTATATAGCACAATAAGCCCTTTTAACATTTCCAGTGTTAAGAGTTATTTTGCTTAATAGGGTAGAAAAACACAGAAAGATGGTTTTAGCGGAATAAAAAACAGAACATAAAGGATGGACTGATAATAGAGGTTTACATATATTTTGATTCATGCAAGTCAGTTAGCTAGCATTTTGTTTTTATTAATACGTACTTGGCTCCATTATATCCTGTGCAACACATAAACATGTTCACCTTATGTAATACATTGTAAAACAATTAGGGCCGGGACTTTAACGCGTTAATTAAGATTAATTAATTACACAAAAATTAACGCGTTAAAAAAATTAACGCATTTTAATCGCACTTATTTTTGCACCGCGGAACGTTTCTCACTGGATGAGTTTCAGGCGTACCAATTATACTGGAGCACCAACTAACGTTCATGACTTCAGACAACAACAAACCACAGTGAACAACAGTGGGATATGTTGTTTTAAAAAAACGGACGGATGGAAGCGTCGATAAGAGCACGGTTGTGTGCAAATTATGCAAAAAGGAATTCGCATATCACCGCAGCACATCAAGCCTCAAGTATCACCTCAATGCAAAACATATAGCAGCTAGCGTGGAAGCTAGCGTGGACGTTAGCCTCTTTTATCGCGTTCACACCAAAAAGAGCCGGTACTAAAATTAGTTCATGAGAACCTTTTTACCCCCACGAAAGTCCCTGCTAGAGAGCAGAGAGCTGCTAGAGAGCAGGGACTTTCGTACGGCTCTCTTGTGAGAAAAGAGCTATAGGCTATGTCTGATTGGCTGGGCGGATTGCAAACCACGCCCCGTAAAACTCCCAAAAAGTTTTGTGAATTTTATTATCCTCGCATTAGCATTATTAGCATTAGCCCAGCGCAGAAACGCAGAGAGACTAATTTATGGCAACACAAAATAAAACATGGGAGCGGTGGAGATGAGGAGGTGTCGGCGTTCTGGCGATTTACTCGGAAAGGCTGCTGGTACTCCCAGCAGCTTCTACTGAAGCCAGTCCCCAACTCTGGGGACTTTGGGCGGCAGTATACGCCGTGAAGTGGTTTGCGGCCTGCCAGTAAACCCAAAGCAGAAGAAGAAGAAGTGACGTCAGCGGCTTCATTTGCCTAATCCACCCCCAAATTCAAAGAGTTCTCATGAACTAAGTTCTCATGAACCTTTGTGGGAAAAGTACTGCGGTGTGAATGCGCCTAATGGTATACTAAATCCATGTGAAAAAAATTGCTTCTCACTGTTCTCAGGTCAAATATTTATATGTGATTAAAAATGCGATTAATTTCGATTAATTAATTACAAAGCCTCTAATTAATTAGATTAATTTTTTTAATCGAGTCCCGGCCCTAAAAACAATGCATGTCATGTGTAAGAAACAGCTGTGAGCGAAACGACAGGACAGGATCATTCAAGATTAGCAGGAAAATATGAAACGTTTTGCACTTTTGTTTGGGGTCCGTGAGCTAAACAAAATCATAAAAAAGTGGAGAATGTGAAAGTTTATTGGCCAGTGGAGGAGAGAGATGACCTCGCTCATCAGTGACAAAGACTCCTTTATGGCTTTGGTGTGAACCCATGATGCAGGCCTATTCCACTCTGACTGACCAGCACCACAGGACATCCAATACGTGCAAAAATGGTGCCTAAGTAAAACCAACTCTTTTTAGACGCATTATGGAGGTTAGAAAACCGAAAAAAGCCGTAATCTTTGCCCATTCTTTAGTGCACATACTGAGGGTCGGGGTGACGGACTGCAGGCTGTGTGGCAGCCTGTTGAAGACACCAACAGATGTATTATAAATGTTTCGTTTACAATACTATTACTATATATGAAAGCAAAAAATAAAGCACATTTTCATTTTGTAATGGTTGTTTAATTGAAAACACAACATTCAACACATTTTCATAAAAAAAACACATTACATTTTACCAAGTTAATGTCGTAGTGCATACAAGGTAATAGACTTAACGATTTGCACTGCTGCTTCTCTCCGCGTTTCATTGACAGTGATCGGTTTATCGTTCAATTCACATTGCCCAAGTAGATGTTTAGGGGTCTCTTGGAAGTATACGAATGCATTTTTTATATCAGATAAATGTATTAACATCACATGCAAATTCTCTATCCTTTCACCCGCAACGATTATAATCTGCTTTGCTTCTTCTTCGGTTTCACCATTATTAGCTCTGAATGTAATCCTTTCTGGGGCTTCTTGTGCTTCTTGTGGTCTGTTGAATACCTGGCGTAGGATTTGTTTAGCTGTAAGGACTGGTACCATATAATTGTCTTCAAAAGCTTTGTCTATGTCGTCACACGTTTTGGCATATCCTTCGATGTAATGACAACCGATACTAGAATAGAGATCCTCCAACAGTCTTTTAATGCATGTTCTGGCACTGTCGCCAATTTGGGCAATTCCATAGTATCGTGCTTTTTCTCTCATTATATTGAAGCAAAGCTCTGCCATTGCTTTTGGTATTTGTTCAACACATTCGCAGCAGTCGGTTAGTGGTAGATGATCTATAAGATTATTATGATCCGGTAATGGCTCTACAACACCATCAGCATCCTCTATAGTTAGTTGACATTTCTTTACTTTGTTCCTTTTTCTTTTCACCTTCCTTCGTTTTGTCTTTTTGGTTTTCCATCCTATGGTGCCTTTTCTTTTCATTCGCATTCTGCGTTTGCTTTTCATTTTTCTTCTCCTTTTCATTTTTCTTCGTTTTTCTTTACTTTTTCTTTTCTTTTCTGCTAAATGTCATTTGCGATCTTGGCGAGTGGTATGAGATATACTGTTTCTATAAAGGTTATCTATAATACCATCTTTTAAAGAAAGATATTCTTCATATGTCATGTTATCATAGTCCTCTTTTGTCCTAAAGACCTTACATGGATATGATATAGAGGAGAGCTCTTCTTCGGGAACATCCTCTCCCCTACTTTGTAACATCCAGTCATTAAGCCCATATCCATTATCCTGGTGATAATAAGGGGAGGCTACATCAGACTTGGTTTTTCTCATATCCATGGCTACTTTTCAACGGTCATCTTAGTGGGGGTCCTTAGTTTTATATGATTTGCTGAGTGGGGTGGGACTTATTGCGTTGGGTGGGAGGAGTCATCTGTAGAAAGTACTCTGTTTTATTAGATTTCGTAAAAGCATCTGACTCTTAATGGCAGTTTGTGATTTTGAGGCTATTTCAGTGAAACAATGCAGTTTTGAACATTTGACAGATTTACGCTTAATTCTCTCAAAAAGATACTGAAAGATACACTTTTATGTTTAAAAGCTGACCACTACCATGAAAGCACTCTGTTTTATTAGATTCCGTAAAGCATCTGACTCTTAATGGCATTTTGTGATTTTGAGGCTATTTCAGTGAAGCAAGGCTGTTTTGAACATTTGACAGATTTATGCTTAAATTCTCTGAGAAAGTTACTGAAAGATACACTTTTGTGTATAAAAGCTGAAAAGTATATAATGAAGTACTTTGTATTAGTAGATTTCGTTAAGATTCTGACTCTTAAAGGCCTTGTCACACTGTCCCGAAATTGACACCCGATGGACACACGATAAAGGAAATGTTCAAATTCGGCTGTGATCGTAGCAACATCGGGCCATTCGTGAGGGCATCTTAAGCCATCGTATGACCGCCGGTGGAGTTTCTCAGGCTCCGGCAGCAACTTTGTGAGCGGCAACTTCGTAAGGCACTCGTGAGGGTATCTTGTCAAATCGTGTCATCTTCGTGTTATCATTGGTGCATTCACCCTCACTCTGATCGGGGCGAATGCCCGATGGCACCGATGATAACAAGATGCCCTCACGATGGCCTTACGAAGGGCACAATTGACACACGAATTCAACACGAAAATTAACCTTCGCAAGGTCCTTCGGCAATTTTTTGGCATGCCAAAGATTTTGCCACCGCTAACGAAGTTGCTGCCGGAGCCTGAGAAACTCCACCGGCGGTCATACGATGGCTTAAGATGCCCTCACGAATGGCCCGATGTTGCTACGATCACAGCCGAATTTGAACATTTCCTTTATCGTGTGTCCATCGGGTTGTTTTATTGCACAACAAAATCATGTAAATATATTATGTAAATAACCCAATTTGTGTTCTGTGAAACTAAAAAGGATATAATATATTATTTTGAAGAACAGTTGACAGGAAGTTGTTGTTGTTATGGAAACAACATTACGGAGAAAACGTAATATTTTCTACATATAATGACGGATAAAGTAAAGAACAAAGTCTGAAGATATCAGTACAGTATCATAGTACTGTAACATAATTGTTTTTGGTACTTTCATTGCAGTTGTATGTCTTAAATGTAATGTAAATGTTTTCTTTGTGTGTGGTTCGGGGCCATCTTCGTGCAAAATTCACAATTCCATATTCGTGTGTCCATCGGGTGTCAATTTCGGGACAGTGTGACAGGGCCTTAATGGTCCTCTCTAAATTTGATTCAGGGTTTGTTTTAAATGATTTGTGCTTTGTGTGTACAGACACACAGAAAAACACTGAAAAACACAAAAAAATAAGGACTGTAATACACATGTATCAGACACGCTCCCCCTTGCTAGAATGAAGACAACAGTTTTTAAATGTAAAAAACCACTTTTTTATTTTTTCACACACAAAAATCAAATAGTTATACTGATTGCAACATCCGCAGGACCGTCTCCAGCTTAGAATTCCCCATATTACTGGAGATATCGTGATGGAGTTTTTTCACTTCAGTCAGAATATTCATGTGTATGCTGCTTTCTACACAAAGATGCATTACATCTACAAACAGAGCATACACTGAGAGCACATGATACACTTTTGATGTTTGTTTCATTTCTGAGATAATGTTACAGAATGTTTCGGAAAATGAAGATTCCAGGACCACTTTAAATGTTTCGTTTACAATCGTTTCCCAATGACCCGGAATAGTACTGCCAGAACGAACGATATCCAAAATGTCTTCCAGTTTACAAACCTCAGCCATTCTGTTTACACAGGGGTCACTACTCGTTCTGTTTTCAATCGTCCTCATCACCACACTTATTAAAAGGGTATTGACTACATTCTGATCAATATATACAGAGCGTTTTGCATAGTAGTTTCCCATTTTTATTTTACTTTAAAGAAAAAAAGTCAATGTATCGAACAAGTCCCTGGCTTCAGTCAACTGCTGGTTATTAGGCTTCTTCTTCTCCATCCAACTCGGCATGGATCTTTTCAAGTCTCTCCTTGAGGTGTCTGCAGTTTTTGAGATTGTGAAGAAAAGCCTCCGAAGCGCCTTGGATCCTCCAATCATCCGTGAAAATGTCTTTATCAATAAGAGTCTGGTCAATCTCAGTAATGAAGTCGGTGAGCCAGAGTCTTTTCATTAACGCGTTGTAATTGTTTCTGAAGTAAAAATCGGACATGTCATTCAGGAAATCGTGTTGCCTCTGGCCGGGGTGACTGACTCGGCATCCATTGCATATTTCTTCTCTGTACCGATGTATCACCCTCTCCACAATATCAACCAACACCGATTTCACTGTGTCCATAAACAGAGACGTTTTGGCCCAAGGAGCAAAATCAGCAGCAGTAGTATTGCAAGATTCGGGTGTCCAAAATGGTAGTGATGATGGTGGTAGTCCAGGAGTCTGTTCCTGGCTGCAACTCGCGGGGGGTGTCTTGATTTTTCTCAGCTCCATGTCTAGTTTACAACGGTCGTCTTAGTGGGGTCCTTCGTTTTAGATGATACGCTGAGTGGAGGGTGGGGTTTATTGCGTTGAATGGGGGGAGTCATTTATAGAATTGAGAGTTTAAAAAAAAAAAAAGTTCTTTAAGCGTTGTAGCTTTTTCATCAATCATCTCCAACCAAGCAGCAATAGGTCAACATTTAAGAATAAGTAATAGTTTTGTCAAGATTTTACGGAAAAAGTCAAAAAAGTATAGTTTGTCAGAAATATGGAAAAGTCATTGTGTACAAATAGTATGTTGAAAATCAAAAGAAAGAAAACTCAATTCATTACAAATTAATGAATATTTTACCCCTGTTCTAAAGTTTTTGCACCCCTTAAAGAAAAACCCCTTCCTTACCAACTACTTCATATTATACCCTTTTGTTAAGTGTTGCGTACATCAAGGTGTATCTTAAAGTATCTTGGTAGCAGAAAATAACTAAAATATGTAAGGTTATCAGAAAAGAAAAAACCTTGTTTAACTGAACAAGTGTTGCATACGCCAAAGTGTGTCTAAAAGTATCTTAGTAACACAATGTATAGCCTTTGTTGTCTAATTCTTTGATCTCGCATGCTGTCTGCGTTTTCTTTGCTTTTTTACTGCAAATATCTTATGTCACCATATGTGACGTATGAGGCCCCGGTTGTAGAGCGTCCCGAATGGCTGTATTGAACCAAATGAACGCCAAGTTGTTGATTGGAGACTCGGATGGAGTAGATGGAGGTTGATACATATCAATGTCAGCCATATCAATGTCAGTCATAGCGCAAGCATTGATGTTAACAAAAACTGGACTGTTCCACTGAAATAACAAATAAATAATTTCAAAAAGTGCGTTTAAAAAAGAAAAAATGTATTCAGATAAAGTATTTTGTTAGACTATTAAGTCCAAGATGGTTACATTTACCCCTTAAACCATTTGTATTATATTTTTGTTTTCCTAATAAAGACAGAGTCACCTGAATTAATTTAGTCTCCAGACCTTTTATTTTTTACATTTTGTAACAATCTTTAAACATTTGTAGAGAACAAACACTGTGGTTAAAATGAGTGTCTTTATGACGTCTCTCACACAGTTGGTTTTTTTCACAAAATTCATTTTTAAACACATCATCTTGATACAGAGATAACACATTTTCGTAAGACAACCCCCGACGCTCTTTTTACATTGGTAACACACTGCTTTTCTTTGAGGGGGTCCATAGTTTTAAATGATCTGGTGAGGAGGGTGTGACTTGTTATGTTGATTGGGAGGCGGAGGCCTCTGCAAAAGTGAGAGTCTTTTTCACCAGTATAATGTCGATCGATGTCTGACTCTGTTTAAAAAGTTCTTTAAGCTTTGTAGCTTTTCCATCAATCATTTTCAGCCAAGCAGTCAGAGGCACCCGCAAGGATGTCTGAAAAACCCTGCATGTAGAGTTGAAATACTCCAAAACCAAATCATCAGAGGGGTCCTTCCCCAGCGTCACCATACGGCTTGCGCGGTAATACCATCGCCCCGATGGTCCGCTTTTAGTTTCCCAGACGGTGCTTGTCAGGACTCTTCTCACTTCTGGCGGCAGGGAAATATCTCCTTCTTCTTCCTCCACCTTGAGGGACAGCGGTGCAAACTCTTCTTTGATCTCGCATGCTGTCTGCGTTTCTTTGCAAATATCTTGTACACCGCGGGTTCCACGCCTGTTTCTTGATGCACTACTTCTTCCGATACAGTGGTTGCGTGGAGATCTCTGGAGGACACCAGAGTTAACACAGCCCAATCTTTTGAGGTCAGTGTCGCTTTAACACTACGGGGTCCATACGTTTCTCCATTCTTCAGATTGTAGAAATGTAGTTCATTCGCCATATAGTTGAATACATAACCCCAAACATCGCCATTTTTCAGAGTCCATTCTTCATGAAGTTCTTCGGCTGGAGGCGTCTGAACCCGGCCCAGATACTGCATTCGTTTCTTGATTGGCGCTCCGGACGGGTGGCGGTAAGTTGTCACAGGCGTCTCACTGATTAAACCCATATCTAGGGTTTTCTTGGCCATTTTTCTTTTTTGAAAGGTGACTTGATGAGTGGAAATGACTGGCTTGTATTTAGTTTGAGCGTATTTATTTTTTCATCTATTTCCATCCCCTTACTTTTAAATGATCTGGTGAGGAGGGCGGGACTTGTTATGTTGAGGGGGAGGCGGAGCCCTCTGTAAAAAGTGAGAGTCTTTTGCAGTCAAACCGGGGGGAAATTTGCCACTTCCTCACAGAGCCCCTCCTCCAACACACATGAACGCGCATGACCAAAAGAGGGCACAAGACTGTAGGCGTCTGACCCCCGCACTGCTGCTGCATTCGTTTCTTGACTGACACTACGGACGGATGGCTGTAAGTTGTCACAGGCTGATTAACCCCCATTCGAGGCGTCTCTTGCCATTTTTCTTTTTTGAAAAGGTGACTGGGTAAATTGAATTGCTGTCTTGTTATTTCGTTTGAGCGTATTTCTACCTAATTCCACCCCCCACTATTTGTTGCGTCATAGCCCCGGAAGGGGTATAAAAGGGGGAGAGGCTGGGAGACAGTCTCACACATAACTTCAAAGAGACACCTAGATTAACATCAAAGGTTTATAGCACACCAGTGTGAAGTCACACCGGCCTGTTATAACACTTCACATCAAAGGGCAAACACCAAAGGCTAATTAGATTAGACATCATAATTAGATTAGACGTCAAAATTAGATTAGACAACAAAAGGGCTCTGAGGGGGGCCATACAATAGAACTTCAAAGAGACTTAATCAACACATCAAATAACTAGACAACAAAGGCGCTAGCCCGGGGGCTTTTCACATAACACACATCAAAAGGATCTCGAACAAAGGCGCTACACAGGGGGGCATTTCACCCCTAGTGGGTGATGACCCCTCACCCTCACATCAAAGGATCGCGAACAATGGGAGGCGGGACTTAGCTCATTTGCATAATTGGGGGCGTGTCCACCTGTCACTTTGTATGCATACTAATGAGACGAAAGCGGTATCATTACTACTACTGCTGTTGGTCGTGAAATTGCTCCTGCTGACTTGAGCCAGCCATGTTTTCCTCCACTCCATGTCAGTGGGGAAGCCGTACATTCGTACTCCTTTCTCGGAGCGATTTGAGCAGGCAGCGCAGCAGACCATGGTGACGACTAGGAGGCAGCACAGCAAATCAGGACAACACGGAGGAAAAGGCACAGACAAACTGCATGATATGCTATTCAATGTTTATTGAATTCCATTTATTTGCAATGGATGTTCCTAAAACAACACATTTAACATCATCATCATCATCATGCTGCTGCTGCTGCTGCTAGTCCTTTGATAGTCACCTGTCGGTCTCCTGTCCTTTCTGAAAGCCATAAAGATGACATTAGTCATTTAGATAACTTCTGTCCTCAATTACCATGGGATTACTGAAACTACCATGAATTTAAGAAAATGGTAGAAATTAATCTAATCTGAATTTTAAAGCATTACTTTAGATCCCCTCCCTCTAAATATATCAATAAACATTAGAAAGTGATGCTCCTGACTACCATACAAGTTTAAGAAGATAATATTGGTTTTAAAGAATTCAAAGCTATAAATAAACAGCAACAGGCACTTTAACCAAGGCACTGTTAGCCTAACATGTAAACTAGTTGTTCACACTAATCCTAATATTATCACTTAATATTAGCAAATTCTATTTTATTTTTTAAAACATATTGATGTAAATTCATACACATATCGATTTGTTGTATAAATATTGCAAATCAAAACCTTTATTCACTAATAATTACCAAAAATCGTATTTCAATCTCCTGTTATCAATGCATTCACATTGCCCGCCATGAACTTCCGAGGAACGATCCTCGTCTACATGAACCAAGTGACGATAACCGTTTTTGGACTTCCGTTGTCGTAACTCTTCTATCTATATGGCGCTGGCCCACCAATTTAGAGGGAAGATATGATTGGTCAATTGTACTGTCATTTGACATTACTCTCTCATTGAGTTACTATAGCGGGCCCTCTGTGAATGTAGAGAGGGACCAACAAGCTCTCCCGTCTTCACATAACTCGCAGAGACGGCATTTAACCCTTCACATTCCAACAGAAACTGAACAGGCAGATTCGCAAGATTTATTTCTTTGGAAATGTTATTTTAACTACAATTAAATCAAGTTATTTTGGTAAAACTAATGAAAAATGTAACAACAACAAAATATTAAAACAAATTAAAAAATTAAAAATGTTTTTTTTTTTAATGTTTTTAAATATTATTTTTTAGAATATTTTAGGCCCTCACAGAGGGCCTAGAGGGCCCTGACGGCTCGCCACTGCAGCTTAATAAGCCTTGTTCAACATAATTTATTTAGCTAATACTACAGCAGGCGAACCAAGTCTGCGTTTCGCTGCATTCCTTGATCTCCAGTTATAACGACGGACTCCACCGCCCGGACCTAACGGAGCCGCAGTGGGCTAGCTCCGGAACGCCGGCTGGAGCTAGCCCCCTGCGGCTCCGTTAGCTCCGGCGGCCACCACTGGGATATTTGGGTCCCCTATTAACATTTGCTCCCATTTAGCATTATGGGTGTCATAGCCATAGACCAGGGGTACTCAAATACAAATCTTAAAAGTCCCAAATAAATGTTTCAATAAGACAAAGGTCCGTTTATTACGGTCATTCAAACTTTTAAACAATTGCAACAAGATTCTTAACACGAGGTTGCAAAAACAAAAATAATCTGTATGCAGCAGTTTTCATTGTTATTGTGTCTGTGCTTGACCCCTCAGAGTCGCAGTGTAAGAGCTGCACAGTTAGGAATAAAGGCAGCTGCACCCTCTTTCATTCAGCATTCCCATTATTGCTTTATAAATGTATTCCCCCTTGTGCGTCCACTGAGGTTCGTCAGGCCCAACACATCTTCAACAAACTCCCCCTTTGCCTCATCATAAAAACTCACAAACACCAGCAACTGAGCATTGTCAGTGGTGTCAGTGGACTCACCCACAGCTAAGGAAATGCACTGTGCATTTTCTATTCCATCACAAAGCTGATGAATCAAATCACCAGCCAGTATTTATGTTCTTCTGGTTGCTGTGGAATCTGAGAGGGGGATTTGCTTGATTTGACCTGTTATTTCCTCTTTTTGTTTGCCTTCAACATGGTCTCCATCACTTCAGTCATGCATTCTTTTATACTTCAGTTATTATCCAGTGGAAAGTCCTTACCTACTGGCCTAGTTAAATCAAAGTGGTTACTTTTTTTTGGCTGGGCAGTGTAGTTTTACACACCGTCTTATTTGAATTTCTCAGGACTTAAAACAGTTTTTTGGGGGCAGACCCCCTCAAAGAAAAAAATATATTTACACACGTAAGGTCATCATCTTAATAGTTGTGTATGCTCATCCGTGAGCAGAGCATCAAGTTGACATGTCTATTACAGCTGAATGCGGCGATTACCATTTTGTTCAGCAAAACGCCTCACAAACTTATTAATATCAACAGCTTCAGTGCGTTTTGATTCAATGCTGAGTACAGCCAAACTGACAGTCTCTTCTCTGTCAGTGTAGACCGAAAATACCTCATTCCTTCAGTGCTTGGGTCCGAATGCTTCTCGTTTTGCGCCGTCCAGTTCAAAATTAAATCGCCGCCAATCGTATGTCCACGCTCGCGCCAGGACCGGGGGACGTGCATCTTGTGCTGCATTCACTTGCACTCGGACATTAGAGACTTTCTCTCATAAATGTCCGATGAGCCACAACTTTTCTTTCAAAACAAAGCTGCCAACTGGGGTGGCAGCTGGGGTGGCAAGGCCTATTTTTAGGGTGTCAGTTGCCACCCCGGTAGGTGAAACTAGGCTACTAGCTACAGTACAGATGGAACTAGATGAGCTGTTAACTCTCGCTCTGAATTATTATTTTTTTAATTCTCGCTCTGACTTAGACAGGTTGAAAGAGACACACACATTTTTCCCACCCGCATTCCGCGAAGACCCGCCCTACTGTGCCTCTGATTCGCAGATTGTTTGGGGGAAAAAAACGCTGACTGGATGCTGAATGTGATTGGACCAAAGCGTTGACACACACAGGTGGAACACAGTGGAACAGTCAGACATGCATAGCGCTGTTTGCAGTGGACATAGCGGAGAATTTTGACTCGTTGCGAATGCGTTGTGGCGATGTCTCACATATAATACAGAGAGATAATACATATGAAAAGTATAATTTGCTCAGAGTCCAGAGACAGTGGTGGTTCGTTCCGGATCCGGACCGGAGTCCGTAGTTTGAGGATGCCTGCCATAGACTATAAAAGTCTTACCCAAAGCTGAATCATAAACTAAAATGTATATGTATGCATAAAGGATTACGTCCTTAGCTGGCTAATAAGTAACAAGCTAAGCTACCAAGCACACAAACACCTGCGAACGGGGTTAACATGTATAATATTATCATTTTAGACTTCTTGGAAGTTCTGTTAGTACATTCAAGCGCACAGCACGACATTTTAATTGTCTGGTATTTGTAACAATATTCCCTAAAAGGCACAATCACCATGAACACGGCTAAAGCTAAAGGGTCAAGTACAGTACTATGACTAACTAACGTTGTAGCCTCTATGGTTGTAGCCTAGCAGAGTGGACAAGTTGCTGTTAGCTGACTGTGAGGCATGTACGTGTCCATCAAAGTGACCACGCCCTAATTTATGCAAAAACGTTAAGACCTAATATAAATAAAAGGGTCGTGTTAGAAAACAATTCACTCACAGATTCATAATCATGAAGGTGGAATCTAACTATATCAATAATAATATTGATTGCATCCATGGGTAGAAACATGTTTTTTTCTGCTGTAAAGTTGGGCATTTTAACATGGGGGTCTATGGAAATTGCTCCTTTCTGCAGCCAGTCCCTAGCGGCCCATGCATGAACTGCAGTGTGTGGCACTTCCGTATTGGCGTCCCGGCTGTTACCCAGAGTTTGCCGCTTGCTCCTCACCCACGTAACGAAGGAGATCGATCCAAAGAGCCCTTCCGTAAACACGGGGGCTCCCGGCCCGGGAGAACAACACCACGGTCCTTTTGGAAAGTGCCATGTGGCGTGATCCCTCACCGGGATATCACACGGCAGACAACGGCGGCGGCCAAAATCAAGCTACAAATAATCGCTCTGATCTGGTGAGGTGGGGGCATCTCCAGCAATGAGCGAGATGCCCAACACACCCGTGTTTATTTGCAGTCGCCTTGTCACGCGGTAGCGTGGCAGAGTTCTTTTCAGCTCCCTGCCCAGCCTGCTGCCCGCTGGGAGCAGCTGCGCTCCGCCGCCATGGTCATCACCTAGGGCGGTGGACCTCCATGGACCGGACCCGGAAGTGCCCGACAATGGCAAACGGAGCCATCCGCGCCGCTGGAATGGCGACGTGAATGGCACCGCCTCGGCCATATCCTGGTCCCCCAAACACTCTAAGCAGAGGTGGTGGAGACCGGTGCCCGCGATCAAACCAGGGCAGGTGCATGGCCGAGCTTCCAGTAATGGTGAGTCCATTTTTCCTTCTAATCTTCTAATCTTCGTTCGTTTAACTCTTCGGTTGTCAGCTCGTCTGAAGAGAAAAAGGATAGTGGGCCGCGGGTGTAGCCGCCTTTATATACTGTGGGCCTGCGCGCGCATTCAGGTAGGCTCGCCCCGATTGGCCGGCTACGTTTACGTAAACTCAGTAGGTGAAAGCACGCACAGCATGATAGAGAGTCGTACCCATAGAGTCCAGTAGAGGGCGGAGCCTGTGTGAAATATAACATGACAAGGAGAAAAGCAAAACACCCACAACCAGACACACAAAACTAAAAACGTGACACAACACAAGAATCGTGACATCCGCTGGCCGCCGTCAAACACACAAATCTAACATGTCCTACATAAACTATTGAAGAATTCGATAACAGGCTTCTCCTTACCCATTGGTTTTGAGCTCTTTTGTGTGTCGAACGGTTAGCCGCGTCTCCGGTGAATAGCTAGCGTTGTCTCTCCCGGTCCAGCGAAATCACGTCGGGGAAAGATCTTAAATCTTACATCTTAAAGTAAATAACAATAAACAATAGCCCTTAACCCTGTAAGGCCCCCGGTTGTAATTTTACAACATTACTTTAAGCTATCCTAAAAAAGTCAGTAAATGTTTTGGTTTTTTAAAAGACTACATTTACATAGTCAAAAGGTCCTTTTGTTCAGCCTCACAATGCTATTGGATAGTAATGTGTTTAAAGGTCCTGCCCTCTGGCCATACACGCCAGGGATTTTGGGCCCCATGAAAATATATCACATTGGGCCCCACCACTAAGACTAACATTCCTGACAATAGACCTCAATAGTCATCTTTTATAGTGTAAATGCCTTTTTAATAATAACATTATTGAATGGAATATTGTCAACATGAATGCATTAATCCAAATAAATATAACTTAAATATGTGGAAAAATAATGTGTTTGAAATGTGTGATTGAAATTAGATGTTAGCTTTTTGTTTTGATATATATATATATATATATATATATATATATATATATATTGTGTTCCAGTCTCCCTTCAGATATGTTAAGTGGCATGGCATTCAACACAATGCTGCTTACCTCCTTCAGTTGGGAGAAAAGCTGGTTCAGGTTCAGCCTTATGGGGGGACAGGGCTGCTGATCCTAAAGATGGATCTGTTGGTCCTGGCACCAGGGGAGGGACAACTGATTTAGTATGAATAGCTGCAAAAGATGTACCTGCATTTGTTAAATGTCAGCCAAAAGAGGAGAGTGAAATTAAAAACCTGTATAGATATTAACAGTACTTAATGTCAGCTTAGTAAAAAAAAAACATAACAATTATTATTTACAATGGACTACGCTTAGCTAACAGACACATTTCCACCACTCATGGACCACACCCACCTTTTCTTTGAAAAACTGGTGACATACTGTCGCCCTCTCTTGTCTTTCTCTCCTTTCTTTTCTCTTTTGAAAGCCTAACTTTGTTAGTCGTTGAGACATCGTATACTACACACGTAGGTAATAGCATCCCTGCTCCTCACATGCTCTCACTCTCTGCTAGAAAGTGCCGGCGGTGCTGCACCGCATTTGGAGGCAGGACCAAACCATTACATATAAATACACTGAACAAAAATATAAATGCAACACTTTTGTTTTTGCTCCCATTTTACATGAGATGAACTCAAAGATCTAAAACATTTTCTATATACACAAAATAACCATTTCTCTCAAATATTGTTCACAAATCTGAAAAAATCTGTGATAGTGAGCACTTCTCCTTTGCCGAGATAATCCATCCCACCTCACAGGTGTGGCATATCAAGATGCTGATTAGACAGCATGATTATTGCACAGGTGTGCCTTAGGCTGGCCACAATAAAGGCCACTCTAAAATGTTCAGTTTTATCACACAGCACAATGCCACAGATGTCGCAAGTTTTGAGGGAGCGTGCAATTGGCATTGCTGACAGCAGGAATGTCCACCAGAGCTGTTGCCCGTGAATTGAATGTTCATTTCTCGACCATAAGCCGTCTCCAAAGGCGTTTCAGAGAATTTGGCAGTACATCCAACCGGCCTCACAACCGCAGACCACGTGTAACCACACCAGCCCAGGACCCTCCACATCCAGCATGTTCACCTCCAAGATCGTCTGAGACCAGCCACTCGGACAGCTGCTGCAACAATCGGTTTGCATAACCAAAGCATTTCTGCTCGTCGTCCTCATCGGGGTCTCGACCTGACTCCGGTTCGTCGTCGTAACCGACTTGAGTGGGCAAATGCTCACATTCGATGGCGTCTGGCACGTTGGAGAGGTTTTCTCTTCACGGATGAATCCCGGTTTTCACTGTTCAGGGCAGATGGCAGACAGCGTGTGTGGCGTCGTGTGGGTGAGCGGTTTTCTGATGTCAATGTTGTGAATCGAGTGGCCCATGGTGGTGGTGGGGTTATGGCAGAGGTGGGAGTAAGTCCTACATGTGCAAGTCATGAGCAAGTCTCAAGTCTTGACCTACAAGTATCAAGCAAGTCCCAAGTCATTGTGGTGAGAGTCAAGCAAGTCAAGTCAAGTCATTGCTCAGGTCAAGCAAGTCAAGTCATACGAAATTCTGATGAATAAGCCCAGTTTCCGCATTTAAATCAGTTAAAAGACATGGTTATGAAAATAGATTTAACCCACACAATGATCTTCATTACATACACAGTTAATCATTTGAAATCTAATTCAGACCGATGACAATCATATTAGATTCATATTAACCCTAGAACTGCAGACAATATAGCTAGGACTCAAAAAGTCTGTTCAAAAAGGCAGAACTCCAGGTAAGAAAATCATACACAGGGATGCAAACACAGGTATGGTGAAAAAAGAGAGAACTATTCGAAGCAGAAAAAAAACAGCGTAATATACCATCTGACAAAGGCCTGCACTATAATGCTTCAATTAACTGGCTATTCTTTATAATATACTCAGATCAATAGGAGACAGAGATGTTAAGTTATAAATCAAGGGTTTTTATTATTATTTACAGCAGGGGTGGGGAACTGAACGTGAAGAGACGTTACGCTCGTGTTGTGTTCAAGGAACCTGTCATTGGCCAGGAAAAACAGGCACTCACTTGTTTAATTATTTTGCGGTCTAGATTTCTTCTTCTTTTTTGAAGTGAGAAGCTGTCCGTCAGTCGGACTGACGGTCGAACGGACCCCCCCCCCCCCCCCCCCCCCCCCCCCCCCCCCCCAAAACGAAAACTCTTCGGTTCTCCAAGAATTACACGAGTCACCCATATCAGCGTTAAAAAAAAGCGGGAGGGCCCCGAAAAGCGACTAATTTGCATTTGCCATTACACAATATTTAATTTAATGTCTGTTAACACTAGAACCGCCAACAAGCGTCAGCGTCTACATAGATATCATTTTCAAATCATTTAATTTGTTCCTCTTCATAATTTAGGACGATTTTAAAACTCACTTAATTGAATTAATTTAGAAATTGCTTCAGTTTATCATCATAACAGATAAAAAAGTTCAGATTCATTTTACAATAAATCAAAGCACTTCTACAAACAAAACAACATAATTAAAACATTTAAACAAACTACTAAAGTAGATGAACTACATTATTCAAAAAGTTTACAGTAACTTCTGATACTTAATCGATTTGAAACCAAGTCTAACGTAGCTTAAACTTAACGTTAGCTTCTAGCTAACACAACACGTTCACGCACCTTTCTCTGTGGGGTTTGTTGTAGTGACGAATGAAGTTGGATGTTGTGGTGGTCGTGTCATTGATCTGTATGCTGCAGACCCTGCATATCGCTGTTCTCTTCTTATTACCGTCATCGACAAAATAATCCTTGAATCCAAACTTCACTATTTGTGGAGTAAAGCTAGCTGCTGCCATGTTAACTGACACTCCTGCCTTCTAGTGGGTTGCCAGGTTTGCGCGCACGGCGCTATAATCACGTTTTTCGAAAAAACTAACGTAATATCTCACTACAAAAACAAACGCAAATATTTAATTTTAAACAGTCAAGTCCTTTCAAGTCATCTATCTCAAGCTTAAGTCAAGTCTCAAGTCATGAATACCAAGTCAAAGTCAAGTCAAGTCTTTTATCAATGTTAGTCAAGCAAGTCTCAAGTCAAAAAATATGTGACTCGAGTCTGACTCAAGTCAAGTCATGTGACTCGAGTCCCCACCTCTGGGTTATGGTATGGGTAGGCGTATGTTATGGACGACGAACACAGGTGCATTTTATTGATGGCATTGTGAATGCACAGAGATACCGGGACGAGATCCTGAGGCCCATTGTTGTGCCATTCATCCACGACCATCACCTCATGTTGCAGCATGATAATGCACGGCCCCATGTTGCAAGGATCTGTACACAATTCCTGGAGGCTGAAAACATCCCAGTTCTTGCATGGCCAGCATACTCACCGGACATGTCACCCATTGAGCACGTTTGGGATGCTCTGGATCGGCGTATACGACAGCGTGTTCCAGTTCCTGCCAATATCCAGCAACTTCGCACAGCCATTGAAGAGGAGTGGACCAACATTCCACAGACCACAATCAACAACCTGATCAACTCTATGCGAAGGAGATGTGTTGCACTGCGTGAGGCAAATGGTGGTCACACCAGATACTGACTGGTTTTCGGACCCCCCCCAGGACCCCCCAATAAAGCAAAACTGCACGTTTCAGTGTGGCCTTTTATTGTGGCCAGCCTAAAGCACACCTGTGCAATAATCATGCTGTCTAATCAGCATCTTGATATGCCACACCTGTGAGGTGGGATGGATTATCTCGGCAAAGGAGAAGTGCTCACTATCACAGATTTTTTCAGATTTGTGAACAATATTTGAGAGAAATGGTTATTTTGTGTATATAGAAAATGTTTTTAGATCTTTTGAGTTCATCTCATGAAAAATGGGAGCAAAACAAAAGTGTTGCGTTTATATTTTTGTTCAGTGTAGAAGGGGGTGTACAGAGGCTTTGGATAATTAACTTTTGGAAGAAAATAAGTTAAATGAATTGTACGTTTAGTGAGTACATTATCGATATAACGTTCTATTAATGTTAATTCTTGATAAATGATGAAAGGTTACTTAAACATTTTTTTCTTAATGTTCTAAAATAGTTTGGTCCCCCGGGGTGAGGGTGTTTGGGGTGGCCAGGATTCCACGGCCACCCCCAGACACCCCCCAGCTTCGCCCACTGGGCGGTTTTGGATTGGGCCGAAGAGAAGGGATTAGACGCCGCTGGCAGACAGGGGAGAATGAAAAAACATGGATAAAAATCAAAGAAAACGAAAAGAAAAGGTGGGGCCCGAAATGGCAAGAGAATAAAAGGTGAAGTCACTCGCAGGTGAGGCATATAAATGTCGCAAATTGACAGACCTTTTGGCAGCAGCGCTGCTACAAGCACTATCAGCAGCAGCTTAGAACAAGTGCAAGATGATGAAGAGAATGATGAGGGCGCAAGTTCAGATTATACAGCCAGCCTCTTGCGTTCATGATAAGGGACAGAGAGTTGAGCTGATGGAAAGAACCATCTCAACTGGCACACGTGCAGGGCAAGAGCAAGAGGGGTGGGTGAGAATTATCCATTGAACTCAGTGGCGTTATATCTCTCACAGGCTCCGCCCTCTACTGGACTCTATGGGTACTACCCTTACCCCTGCGAGCATTCTCCCACTGAGACTTCTATAGACGAGCCGGCATTGGGCGGGCCTACCTGAATGCGCGCGCATCAAACCGCATAAAGAAGGCCTCGCCCTCCTGACTAACATTTCAGGGCTTTGTGGACTTAATCCATGACAAACTGGAGTTGAGACCAGGAGGCAGAGTCGCAGTCTTACACGCTCTTTGCTCTCTCTCCTAGGCAGTCATTCATAGGAATCCCGAACCCAATAAAATACCCAATATTAGCGGTCCGGTTGTGTGTGTCTGCCCAAGGACAATTTAAGGTAAAACCTAATAGAGGTGTCATACATAATAACCTAATAAAAGTAAATGTAACAACTACTACAGTGCAACAAAACAGGAATATTAAATGTGGTCTCTTAAACATAAGATCTCTAGCATCTAAAGCAATATTGGTAAATGATTTAATATCAGATTATAATATTGATATATGCTGTCTCACTGAAACTTGGTTGAGACATGAAGAATATGTCAGCATTAAATGAGGCCACTCCACCCAGCCATTATCAATACACATATTGCCCGAGGCACGGGCCGAGGAGGTGGAGTTTGCAGCAATCTTTGACTCAAGTTTACTTATCAATACTAAACCAAATTAAATTATACCTCCTTTGAAAGTCCGTTTTTAGTCTTACGCATCCGACCTGGAAAACGTTGCTGAGCCAATCTTATTTGTTACAGTGTACCGTGCACCAAGTCCTTATTCAGAATTCTTATCAGAATTCTCTGAGTTTTGATCAACTTTGGTACTTAAACAGATAACGTAATTATCGTAGGTGACTTTAATATTCATGTTGACGATGATTAAAAATAGCCTTACTGTTGCATTTAACTCTATATTAGATTCTGTTGGTTTTTGTCAGAGTGTAAATAAACCAACCCACTAATATAATCACACTCTCGACCTTGTTCTGACTTATGGTATTGAAATTGAGCAACTATTAGTCGAACCGCATAATCCTGCTTTATCCGACCATTTCTTAGTAACTTTTGAAGTACTGTTACTAGACTACAAAGCATTAGTCAAAAGCTCCTGCAGCAGAAACCTATCTGTTAGTGCTATAGCCAAATTTAAGGAAGAGATTCCACCAATACTTAACTCGATAGCATGTCTGCATGTAAGGGAGGAAACTTATACAAAATGTACACCACCCCAAATTGATCATGTTGTTGATAGTGCTACAGATGCGCTGCGAATAAAATTAGACTCTGTTGCTCCTTTGAAAAAGAAGAAAATAAAACAACATAGATTAGCTCCATGGCATAATGCCGAAACCCGCAAAATAAAGCAAAAGTCGAGACAACTTGAAAGGATATGGCGTTCCACTAAACTTGAAGAATCTCGTTTAATTTGGCATATTACTCTCAATGAATATAAGAAAGCACTGCGTAAAGCGAGAGCAGCCTACTACTCTTCATTAATAGATGAGAATACGAATAATGCAAGATTTTTTTCAGCACTGTAGCCAGTCTGACAGAGAGCCACAGCTCGATTGAGCCTTCTATTCCCATAGCACTCAGTAGTAATGATTTTATGTGCTTTTTTAACGATCAAATTGTTACTCTTAGAAACAAAATTAATGACCTCTTGCCTTTGACCAGTATAGTGTTATCAACAGCTCCCGGAAACGTAAGTAGATAGTAAACTAGAATGCTTTCAGCCATAAACCTTGAACAATTAAATTCAATGATTCTCTCTTCTAAACCATCAACGTGTATGTTAGACCCAATTCCAACTAAGCTGTTGAAGGAAGTTTTTCCATTAATTAGCACTTCTTTATTAAATATTATGAATATGTCTTTATTATCAGGCTATGTTCCACAATCATTCAAAGTAGCAGTGATAAAACCGCTTCTTAAAAAGCACAACCTCGATCCAGAGGTTTTAGCCAATTATAGACCTATTTCTAATCTTCCGTTCCTCTCAAAAATTCTTGAGAAAGCGGTAGCAAAACAGTTGTGTGATTACTTAAAAAACAATGATTTATTTGAAGATTTTCAGTCTGGCTTTAGAACACATCATAGCACAGAGACAGCTCTGGTTAAAGTCACAAATGACATTCTAATAGCCTCTGACAAGGGACGTGTCTCTATTCTTGTTTTGCTCGATCTCAGTGCTGCATTTGATACTATCGACCATGATATCTTATTGCAAAGACTAGAGCACTTAGTTGGCATACAGGGAACTGCTTTAGGCTGGTTTAGGTCCTATCTATCTGAACGCTCTCAGTTTGTACGTGTCAATGATGAATCTTCCATGCAAACCAAAGTTAGCCATGGAGTGCCACAGGGCTCAGTGCTCGGACCTATTTTGTTCACATTATATATGCTTCCGTTAGGCAATATTATAAGGAATCATTCTGTAAATTTTCATTGTTATGCGGATGATACTCAACTATATTTATCAATCAAGCCTGATGAAATGAATCATCTAAATAAAATTCAAGACTGCCTTAAGGACTTAAAAAACGTGGATGACCTTAAACTTTTTGATGTTAAACACGACCAAAACTGAAGTTATTGTACTTGGCCCGAAGATTCTACGAAACAAATTATCTAAAGATATACTAACTATGGATGGCATTAATTTGGCCTCCAGTGAGACTGTAAGGAATCTTGGGTTATATTTGATCAGGATTTATCCTTTAACGCCCACATAAAATCATTTTCAAGGACCGCCTATTTCCATCTCCGTAACATTGCAAAAATCAGGCATATCTTGCCTCAAAACGATGGCAGAGAAACTAGTCCATGCATTTGTTACTTCAAGGCTGGATTATTGTAACTCTTTATTATCAGGGTGTACCAAGAAGTCAGTCAAGTCGCTTCAGCTGATTCAAAATGCTGCAGCTCGTGTACTAACCAGAGTTAGGAAAAGGGACCACATTACTCCTGTTCTGGCTGCCTTACACTGGCTCCCTATAGAACACAGGATAGAATTTAAAATTCTTCTTCTCGCCTACAAAGCCCTTAATGGGCAGGAGCCATCTTACCTAAATAACTCATTATACCCTACTGTCCTACTAGGGCATTGCGTTCCAAGAATGCAGGGTTGTTGGTTGTTCCTAGAGTCTCTAAAAGTACAATGGGAGCCAGGAGCCTTTTCTTATCAAGCTCCACATTTGTGGAATCAGCTTCCAGTTTGTGTTCGGGCGGCAGACACCCTATCCGTTTTTAAGAGTGCGCTTAAGACCTTCCTTTTTGATAAGCTTTATAGTTAGGGCTGATTAGATTCAGCCCCTAGTTTTGCTGATATAGGCTTAGTTTGTCGGGGGACATCTTACTTCTTCCTTCTCTCTGTCTATACCTGTGTACTCTCATGTTCCGATTAACCCAGCTTCCCAAATGCTTTCTTTTTGGTGTCTATATACGCTGGGATCCTGGGAGGGATCCCTCCTCTGTTGCTCTCCCTGAGGTTTCTCCCATTTTTCCCTTTACACTGTGGGTTTTCTTCGGAAGTTTTTCCTTGTACGATGTGAGGGTCTAAGGACAGAGGGTGTCGTATTGTCATACTGATTTTTGTACAAACTGTAAAGTCCACTGAGACAAATGTAACATTTGTGATATTGGGCTATATAAATAAACATTGATTGATTGATTGATTGACTATCATCCTTTTCTCTTCAGCAGCGGAAGTGATTCCACGAGAGACTGAGAGACGTTTGAAAGAAGAGTTCTATTTCGTCCCTACTGACCGCCAGAGGTGGTGCTTTTAGCACTGGATATATCCATCGCACGCATGCGCAGTTCGAGTACCTAATAACAACAAAGTCACCTGTGACCACGTGGACTACGGCTACATAGGCCGACGTCACTAGTGGATCGGTTCCTTTTCATCTTCTCGCTTCGCGAGAGTACCGCGGCTACATTCTTGTAGCCTACAGCGTTTCAGGTTTGAACGTTTGATCTGAGGGATTGCTCTGCAAGCAGCTGGCCGCGTGCAGCTTCGCGACTGACAGTCGGAGCTACGGGTTGTTAACGCGCCCTCCAGGAGCTGGGCCGGCTGTGCGCTGTGCAGAGCCTTGACGGACAGGTTTGTGTCAACTTGTTGCTGGTGATGGCTCTGTCCCCGCACCCTCTCCCAGCTAAGTTGTCCTGATTGCTGTCTTATTTATTGTTTGGCTTAGACTTTCTGGTGACGACAGTGTTCCCGCTTCCTCTCCCATAAAGTTGCCCTTATTATGCTCTTTTGAAAGTTCTGCTTTTGTGGCGTTGTGCCCGAGCCATCATTAGCATTTGAGTCCCAGCCTTAGCTGCGTCTCTCATTCAATTTAGTATGGAAGTCCAAGTGTGCCATATTTTGGCCGTTTTTTGTTTAGATGCAGAGAGTAAGGTAAGTACTGGCCATAGTTACTAGGGGTGGCGGATCGATCCCCAAAATATCGATACTTCCGATATTACGTTACGTTTCAAAAATATCGATACTAGAGCCAATAGGATCGATACTGTTATACTTTTTTTCTCGTCTCCTCTACTCGTCAATTTCTTCAAAAAACTATGTGCAGACGAACACAAGTATATGCTCTTTTCTTCTCTCTCCACTGCTGTCCTCTTCTGCCGAGGCTCCCTGCCTGAACGCCGATTATCAAGCTGACTGACAGCAGCCAGCAGGGCAGGACAGCAGCAGCCAGTGACTCGCGAGTGCAACACACACACGCGCATGATGGCTGAGAGAAAGAGAGCGTGTGTGTGTGAGCAATTTCACAACTGGCAATTAAAACTTAGCGAACTGTGATGTGTTGCAAGAAGACAGTTCGCTACTTTGGCCACTTTGTATTGTTATTTTTCATGTTCTGCACTTTAAATTTGCAAAAGTAAAACGTGTATTTGTCTATAAAACTGTCCTGTCTTTATTCATTGAAATGAATTCAGATTTAGTCTATTTATGATGATTTCAGCTCAAAAATCATGTCATGCAGCTCTCCCCTATATGAAAGTACATAAGACGCTTTTTCATTAAAAAAAGTATCGGTATCGATATCGGTATCGGCGATACTGGCCCTGAAATACTTGGTATCGGATCGAATCCAGATTTTGTGGTATCGCCCACCCCTAATAGTTACTACTGTAACTACGGTCCTATGTAAGCACTGGCCATGGTTACTACGTGACCATGGCCTACGGTTTTATGCGGGCTGTTCTAGTTCCATAGAAGCTAATTATCTGGTCTTAACATTGTGTTTTGACTTGGTTGCTTGATTGTTAGCAGCAGCCGCTTGGCTAACACCTTGCATACTGTTAAGCTTCATTATTTAACTCAGCCGGTGAGGGCAGTGCTCTCGCTCCCGCTCCCGGTAACGTATGGTTTTTGATTGCAAGTAGCGCTATATCGTGGTTATTTACTGCTCCTAGTACTAGACTCTAGTCTACTACTACTGTACTAGGATGATATGCAGAGAACAATCTTCACTGTGTGTGCTGTGTCCTCTGCATGTGTGGCCATTAAAGAGGATTTCATCCTCCCAATATTATATTATCTAGGGTGCAGCCGTTGACGGACACTTTTAGGCACCGGTCACAGTTAATACTGTAACTACGGTTCTAAGCCGTGTAAGTACTGGCCATAGTTACTACTGTAACTACGTTTCCAAGCCGTGTAAGTACTGGCCACAGTTACTACTGTAACTACGGCTCTGAGCCGCGTAAGTACTGGCCATAATTACTACTGTAACTATGGTTCTATGCTGTGTAAGTACTGGCCAGAGTTACTACTGTAACTACGGTTCTAAGCCGTGTAAGTACTGGCCCATAGTTACTGCTGTAACTACGGCTCTGTGCTGTTCTCTTCTTTAGAAGCTAGTTGTCTGGTCTTAAACATTTGTGTTTGACTTGATCTCGCTTGATTGTTAGCAGCAGCCGCTTGTCTAACGTCTTGCGTGTACTGTTAAGCTTCATTATTAACTCAGCTGGTGAAGGCAGTGCTCTCGCTCCCGCTCCCCGGGTAACGTATTGTTTTGATTGTTAGCAGCAGCCGCCTGTTTCAAGCATACCCCTGCCCCTTTTCACTCCCACTGTTCCTCCTTCAGAGGAGTAACTGAGGGAGCTCCATGCAGGCTGGAGAGACACCAGGGCCCTCTCCCACTCTGCTGCCAGATAGGATCCCGGCGAGGTGGCGGCTGGGTCCGCTTGCCATCCATTGAGCCTGCCATCGCCTCCCCGATTCGGGCTCCTGATGCCAGGTGCCCTCGGCCTCAGTGCAGGGTCACAGACGAGCTGCTCTGTAGGGCCTACGACACAGCGGCACGCATCTGATACTGGCTTTCTCTACCTCTCTGCAGCAGGCGCCGGCCTGAGCCTTCTTTGCTGGGCCTCAGTGATGCATCACTGTAAGCCTTTGTCCTAATGTCTAGGGAATGGGGACGAGTTATGTCCTTATTGGTGCAGACTCGTCGCCAGGTCTGGCCCTACGACCGCCGTCGGCTGCTTTCCCAGCAGCAGCTCAGTTACAGGGCTGTCTGTACTTCCGACCCTTGGGTGGTTTTCACCTTAACCCAGGGGTACGGACCGCAGTTACGGCCCCTAGCCTTCGGCCGGGCCAAAATGACAGTCGTCAGCGATCCGGCAGAGGCCCTAGCTCTGATCCAAGAGTTGTCCGTCCTTCTGTCCAAGGACGCAATCGAGCCAGTAGACCCTCTGCTTAGCCCAGGGGGTTCTACTGGGCGGTGGTGGCGATGTCGATAGGGGCTTGGCAACTGGAAGGTCACCAGTTCAAGTCCCGGCAAGACCGAGTGCTACCGAGGTGTCCCTGAGCAAGGCACCGTTCCCCACACTGCTCCCCGGGCGCCGTTCAAAATGGCAGCCCACTGCTCCTAACACAGGATGGGTCAAATGCAGAGAAACAATTTCCCCACGAGGGATTAATAAAAAAATAAAATAAAAAAAGTCCATCTTTCTTGTGAGCAAGAAAGTCGGCGGATTTCGCCTGATCTTGGACCTCAGAGGAATCAACAGATTCCTGAAGGTGCTGCCACTCTATATGCTGACCACAGTCGTGGAATTGAGGGATGCCTACTTCCACGTGGGCCGGGCAACATGGTGCCTTATATTCAGTTCCTTCGGCCCTTGGGCAGGCTGCCTCGGCCATTAGGCCCTTGGGCCCGCTGGCGTTGCGCCCCATGCAGATGTGGCTGAACAGCCTTCACTTGGACGCCAAGTGGCACAGGCGCAGGGAAGTCAGGGTGTCGCAGCGTTGCCTCCACTCTCGGTCACACTGGAGGGGCCTATCTCCTGATGGGCGTGCCCATGGGCGCCATCCCATCCCGCCAGGAGACCGTCTCCATAGGTGCAGGTCTCTCAGGGTGGGGTGCAGTACGGCAGGGCAGGACCGTTCAGGGTCAGTAGTCTGCCCAGGAGGGTGCACGCCATGCCAACGTGCTAGAGCTTCGGGCTGTGCAGCTTGCACTCACGCACTTTCTACCCCTACTGGGGGGCAAGAATGTGCGTGTTCCTTGGGACAGCAGATACGCTGTTGCCCAAAGCAGACCATTCTAGACAGTGGGCGTTCTCACTCCACTCTGAATTTATGTGGCTGCTATTTCCGCCCGACATATTCGGGTCGACGGTGCCACGGCAGGGGGTGCCACAGGTCGGTGTCCCTCTTCCTGAGAGGGGCTTTACGGCAAGCATCCCCCTAGCACCCCGAGGGCTCCGGCTTGGGACCTGCCCCTGCTGCCGGATGCCCTATCATCTCCTCCCTTCGAGCCCCTGGCCCAGGTGGAGCTTAAGTGGCTGTCCTTAAAGGCAGCATTTCTGCTTTCCATGACCTCAGGGAAACGAGTTGGAGAGCTACATGCCCTCTCCGTGAGCGATACATGCCTGAGGTGGAACTCCGATGGCTCGGGTGTTGCCCTCTGGCCGAACGTGGCGTTCCTGCCCAAAGTGCTTCCACTAGCCCACTCCAATCGGCCTATCCAGCTGGCGTGCTTTAACGTCCCACAGGAGAACGGCACGACTGAGTTGCTGTGCCCTGTGCGTGCCCTAGAGGCGTATATTGGTGCTACGGCCCATATACGACAGTCAGAGCAGCTCTTCATTTGCCATGGCGGTACGAGAAGGGGCTGTGCTCTCTCCAAGCAGCGGCTGTCCCACTGGGTTGTGGATACAATCTCACATGCCTGTGGGGCCAGTGGCGCCCCCCACCATCAGGGGTGAGATGTCACTCTACAAGGAGCATCTCAACGTCTTGGGCTGCCCTGAGAGGGGTGTCCCTGGAGACCATCTGCGCTGCGGCGTCGTGGGCATCGTCTGGCACATTCTCCAGGTTCTACCGGGTCAATGTCGCCACTCCCCATCCTTTGGGCGTGGTCCTGTTGCCGAGCTCCACTGCTTCCAGCTAGGTAAGCAAGTGTTCGGATTCTTCATGACATGGTTGGTATAGTCATCCAGTGCTAAAAGCACCGCCTCTGGCGGTCAGTAGGGACGCAATAGAACGATAGTTACGGCTGTAACTACGGTTCTATGAGTCCCGGATGACCGCCAGAGTTTCCGGTCACTCAGAATTCTTGTGTGCTCTCGAGAAGATTCTGGGAACCGATCCACTAGAATTATTTTAATGTTGTAGCTGTTACTATAACCAATACTAATGCTAGGGCTGCAACTGACAGTTATGTAGGCACATTGTTATTGTTTCTTATCGCTGTGTGATTAAAAGAATAAACACAAATAGCAGGATAGGCAATGCAAAACTTTATTTCGTACCTTCATACACACATAACACAACATTAGAATGAGCTTTTATCAACGCCTACATGATGATAACCTGTCAACATGACATTAATACAGAGCGGACAGAACCCAAATCTAGCTCCAGTGCCGCACGAAACATGTTCTATTTAGTATATGGCTTCGCCCTCTAAGGCTATCGCTATTGGGTTATCCCCCTGCGCCCCGCGCAGCACTGAAACACTTGTAGTCCACGCCCACCCGCAAGGTGGGCCCCACCCTCGGGCTTCCTTCCGGTATAAATAGGAAAGAGGCCCGGCAATCTGCTCCCATACAAAATAACTTTTCTTCAGCTATTCGTGGAGCCAGTGGGGCCCAGCGCTTAGAGGGCTGCGCCATTTACTCATAGAAGCTGGGGTTACAGTAGGTAACCTCAGTTCTATTTCGTATATGGCTTCGCCCTCTAAGGCTATCGCTATTGGGTTAAGGGCGAAGCATGATGTAGTCTGCGCCCCACTGGGTCCGCCCGGCACTAGAAGCACAGACACACCTGCTCAATAACACCCCCTGCCTGTTGTACCATGCGTAATGGCGCATCACCGTCCCTAGAACAGAGCAAAACATGCCTATTGTTAGAGCCAGTAATTTGATTTGATAAGAAAGGCCACTTAATTGTGACGTCTGTAGTCAACGCACTATAAAGGACTACAATTCCCACGGCGCCTGTGCTAACGCCACAGTGATGGGCAACCTGTTGAGAGACGCCGACGAGGAACAGTTTTTAACCGTACTCAATCGTACTCGTAACCGTACATACAAACCGTACCCTTTAAGTTGTGAAGTTTTCAAGAAAGAAAGAATACCTAAGTTGTGTTGTTTTATTTGAGTTTTGCCTATTTCTTTTGAATATTGTAAAGGCCTATTTTTCTTTGTTGCATGTGCTAAAGTTTGTTACTTTATTTTGAGCAAATACATCGCAACATCTTCTAAACCATCGGAGGCCAAACAACACTTCAAACTGTGAGTACTTTAAGGAAAGTAACGAGTTAGAACTGTCTGTTTAAGGCATCTAGTGGCTTGGTGGAAAAACAAGGAAGGAAGCCACGACACCTATCTTCCCGACGGGGTGAAGGCTGGGAACAATACATACCGGCCGCTGTGAGAAAGTAGAGACGAAGGTCCCACCTTGTCCAGCGATCATAGAGGGGGAACAGCCCCATTTACTCATATAAGCTGGGGTTACAGTAGGTAACCTCAGTTTTCGATGGACGAGAGTGAAAATGGAACGCACACGCTATTTGTTGTTTGTTTATATCACGGTCTGTTCTTCTTCTCTGTCTTCGGGTTGTTTCCTGTTTTGAATGACGAATACACACTACCGTCACTGCTTGGTGTGTCAAGGCCTTTAAACGAACGAAGATTAGAAGATTAGAAGAAATGAAAAATGGACTCACCATTACTGGAAGCTCGGCCATGCCCCAACTGCCCTGGTTTGATCGCGGGCGCCACCACCTCTGCTTAGAGTGTTTGGGGGACCAGGATACGGCCGAGGCGGTGCCATTCACGTTCGCCATTCACGTTCGCCATTCCAGCGGGGTGGATAGCTCCGTTTGCCGTTTTCGGGCACTTCCGGGTCCGGTCCATGGAGGTCCACCACCCTAGGTGATGACCATCGCGGCGGAGCGCAGCTGCTCCCGGCGGGCAGCAGGCTGGGCAGGGAGCTGAAAAGAGCTCTGACACGCTACCGCGTGACAGGGCGACTGCAAATAAACACGGGTGTGTTGGGCATCTCGCTCATTGCTGGAGATGCCCCGACCTCACCAGATCAGAGCGATTATTTGTAGCTTGATCGTGGCCGCCGCCGTTGTCTGCCGTGTGATATCCCGGTGAGGGATCACGCCGCATGGCACTTTCCAAAAGGACCATGTTGATCTCCCGGGCCGGGAGCCCCGGTGTTTACGGAAGGGCTCTTTGGATCGATCTCCTTGGTCACGTGGGTGAGGAGTAGTCGCAGCGTGGCTGCTACTTGCTCATCCCAGAGGAAAGAACACTGTCCCACACTCCCCGCCCCCTCTGTAAACTCCAGTATAGGAGCCAGCAGGTGGGCGTGTGCACGTGAGTGGAATAAACCGAAGTGCTGTCAAAACACTGTGCGGGTTCAAGAGAGAGTGATGTGTGTGTGAGAAATGCATTCAGTGAAAACAATTGCATTTATCCCAGAGTAAGAGTCATCTCTCTCCCAGTGGCGGCGGGTCATTAGGGGCAGGTGGGGCACAGCCCCACCTAGTGTCAGAAGAAAGTATTACAAATAATGATTACAAAAAAATACTAAAAAATAAATAAAAAAACATATAAAATATATTTTAAGGTCATGTTTAATAATCTGATTCGTCTGTACATTTCTGTTTTAGTCTGTGTTCTTCTAATTAGTGTCTAGAGTGCCGTTTTGAGCTGTTTAGAGCCATGTGGGACAAAACCCGATCCTGCCCCTCCCTCTCACAGTCTAAGTCAGGGGTACTCAAATACAAATCTTAAAGGTCCAAAATAAATGTTTCAATAAGACAAAGGTCCGTTTATTACGGTCATTCAAACTTTTAAACAATTGCAACAAGATTCTTAACACGAGGTTGCAAAAACAAAAATAATCTGTATGCAGCAGTTTTCATTGTTATTGTTTCTGTGCTTGACCCCTCAGAGTCGCAGTGTAAGAGCTGCACAGTTAGGAATAAAGGCAGCTGCACCCTCTTTCATTCAGCATTCCCATTATTGCTTTATAAATGTCTTGCCCCCTTGTGTGTCCACTGAGGTTCGTCAGACCCAACACATCTTCAACAAACTCCCCCTTTGCCTCATCATAAAAACTCACAAACACCAGCAACTGAGCATTGTCAGTGGTGTCAGTGGACTCACCCACAGCTAAGGAAATGCACTGTGCATTTTTTATTCCATCATATAGCTGATTAATCAAATCACCAGCCAGTATTTATGTTCTTCTGGTTGCTGTGCAATCTGAGAGGGGATTTGCTTGATTTGACCTGTTATTTCCTCTTTTGTTTGCCTTCAACATGGTCGCCATCACTTCAGTCATGCATTCTTTTATACTGCAGTTATTATCCAGTGGAAAGTCCTTACCTACTGGCCTAGTTAAATCAAAGTGGTTACTTTTTTTGGCTGGGCAGTGTAGTTTTACACACCGTCTGATTTGACTTTCTCAGGACTTAAAACAGTTTTTTGGGGGCAGACCCCCTCAAAGAAAACAATATATTTACACACGTAAGGTCATCATCTTAATAGTTTTGTATGCTCATCCGTGAGCAGAGCATCAAGTTGACATGTCTATTACAGCTGAATGCGGCGATTACCATCTTGTTCAGCAAAACGCCTCACAAACGTATTAAGATCAACAGCTTTAGTGCGTTTTGATTCAATGCTGAGTACAGCCACACTGACAGTCTCTTCTCTGTCATTGTAGACCGCAAATACCTCATTCCTTCAGTGCTTGGGTCCGAATGCTTCTCGTTTTGCGCCGTCCAGTTAAAAATGAAATCGCCGCCAAATCGTATGTCCACGCTCGCGCCAGGACCGGGGGAGGGGTTACATGACGTGCATCTTGTGCTGCATTCACTTACACTCGGACATTAGAGACTTTCTCTCATAAACGATGAGCCACAACTTTTCTTTCAAAACAAAGCTGCCAACTGGGGTGGCAGCTGGGGTGGCAAGGCCTATTTTTAGGGTGTCAGTTGCCACCCCGGTAGGTGAAACTAGGCTACTAGCTACAGTACAGATGGAACTAGATGAGCTGTTAACTCTCGCTCTGAATTTTTTTTTTTTTTTTTTAATTCTCGCTCTGACTTAGACAGGTTGAAAGAGACACACACATTTTTCCCACCCGCATTCCGCGAAGACCCGCCCTACTGTGCCTCTGATTCGCAGATTTTGGGGGGAAAAAAACGCTGACTGGATGCTGAATGTGATTGGACCAAAGCGTTGACACACACAGGTGGAACACAGTGGAACAGTCAGACATGCAGAGCGCTGTTTGCAGTGGACATAGCGGAGTTTTGACTCGTTGCGAATGCGTTGTGGCGATGTCTCACATATAATACAGAGAGATCATACATATGAAAAGTATAATTTGCTCAGAGTCCGGAGACAGTGGTGGTTCGGTCCGGATCCGGACCGGAGTCCGTAGTTTGAGGATGCCTGGTCTAAGTGAACGGTGATTGTAAAAACTACACTGCGCATGCTCAGAGTATTTTTCTATTTAATGTGTGTGGCAAAAAAATAATGACCGTAGGGGCATAGTGCTCCCATCCCCACCATACGTCATCTCACATAATTCAGAATTGATTGGCTGTAAGTACTCACGTGTGCAGTGCTGCGAAACGTCACGTGTAGTTTGAAGAGGAGACGAGAGAGCAGCATATAGCTAACATCACCAGCGATTAAAAGAAGTAAAAAACTGAAAGAAAATGAATGAAGTTGACCATTTACTGGAGCACACATTTGAGACACTTAGTCTCGGAGAGAAACTGGAGGTAAAGCGCCTCGGTGCCCACCATCCACCGGATTTCCAAATGGTCCAGACTGCGGGCAAAGTTAAACGTGGGTTTAACGCTGAGTGGTTTGCTAAAAGAAATGGCTAACGGCGAGCATCCAGAAGAATTCCCTCTTTTGCTTTCCTTGCCTGCTTTTTGGTGAAGATCAAGGTACTTGGTCGAGGACAGGTTACAAGGACTTAAAGCATCTTTCGGAGAGGACAATGAAGCATGAGAGCAGCAACAGTCATTTGGAAAATGCCGTAAAATTGGGATTACTTGGAAGGGTCAGTGGCGTTTCTAGGTGTACAAAACTGGGGGGGCAGAAAGAGGTCGGGGGAGAGAGAGAGAGAGAGAGAGGGGGGGGGACAGAGAGAGGGAGGAGAGAGAGAGGGGGACAGAGAGAGGGGGGGAGGAGGAGAGAGGGGGAGTGTCAAATTACATACTGAAGACCACAGGAGCAACACTGTGAGCGCATACATTTACGTACACAGCGTGGGGATGTCATAGTAATGCACCTTCATAATGGAGTAAAGGTCACCATCACAAAGTAATTCTTAACAATAACAACAACCGTAATGCTTTAGCATTAAACACCATAGACTGTAAATATAAGGAAAACACAGACACTCATCATCGAGGTCACAATATCAATCGATCCAGCAGAGGCAAAACACAGAAGATCAACAAAATATATGACATAAATGAACTTACCAAAGCTGAAGGCTCACTTGAAAAGAAAAGCGGCACGGCGGTCCTTCCTCTGACAGAATGTGTCTATCACTTTGGGGATGAAGTCCTGTAGTTGTGGATCAACTGGCTTTCAATTGAAAGCAATGGCCAATGCGTTAAGTCGCGGCTTCCCATGGTGTTGCGAGTGAGAGTGAAAGTCTTTATCCTTTTGAGGGTGGAAAAGTTCCTCTCTGACTCGAGATGTCGTCATCGGAGTTGTCACTATTATTTTGACCAAAATAACAGTCTCAGCAAACGTTTCCTCCAAGTTGTTCCCGTGAATGGATTTCAACAGAGACAGGGCAGTGCAGTGTGAAGCTCACTGTGGCGGGTAGAGCGGTGCAGCAGACTTCAACTTCTCCTTGTTTCCCAACGCAGGCCACAGTTTTCACGGCGCAGTCAAGCTCAGGTGTAGGAAATGACAGGACATGCTGTGGGAAGAATGAGCTGTCAACAAGCTTTGCAGCGATCAAATGGTCACTTTGTGAGAACTCTGTTCCACCTGTGAGATGACTGTGTCACAAGCCTCCTTCATCACCGGTGCTGTGCTGCTGACTCGTCGCCTGGCTCGTCTGTTCCATCATGAGCAGTGGCGGCCAATGCATCAGTTTCTGCCTCATTTTCTGAACATTTCCTTGAAACGGCAGAGCGCGCTGTTGATCCCAGGTGCATCGATGCTTCGTTTTGCAGAGTGTTGTATAGAACATCCACTTCTGGCATAAGCAACGAAAAAAAAACTCCAGGAGCTGCATAAATGCTCGGTCCCAGCAGTTTCTTGACAGGCCGTATGCCTCACTTATGGTGACCGCATCCCTAAAGCATTACGGTTGTTGTTATTGTTAAGAATTACTTTGTGATGGTGACCTTTACTCCATGTATGAAGGTGCATTACTATGACATCCCCACGCTGTGTACGTAAATGTATGCGCTCACAGTGTTGCTCCTGTGGTCTTCAGTATGTCATTTGACACTCCCCTCTCTCTCCTCCCCCCCCCTCTCTCATCCCCCCTCTCTCTCTCCTCCCTCTCTCTGTCCCCCCCCTCTGTCTTCTCTCTCTCCCCCGACCTCTTTCTGCCCCCCAGTTTTGTACACCTAGAAACGCCACTGCTCTCTCCACATTTCACCATAATGTCCATTTCAAAGAGACGGCATTAGGACAGAGCCGCGGCCCCACGGGAGCATGCCGCGGTGCGTTCAAAGACCTCAGTAGAAAATCGGCCCTTTTCTTGTCAGCCCCATGCCGAAACTCCCTTTTTATGGAAGGTTTGGTTAGCGGAGTAGGCCACCAGAGAATACTACAGCTTCTTAGCTTTGGCTCCACAGCTGCTGGCATGTCCCCTGAACACAGTTTTGTGGGGATGGAAGCCCCAAAAAAGCTGTGTACTGACAGAGTAGAGGGGCATGACACTGAGACTGGGTTACTCACTCCAGCTTTGCAGCGTCCCTCCTCCATTTAGGGGCAATAGAGAGTCAAATCTATCATCCTGGGAGGCCCTGTTACAAGAACGGTGGGTTACGTATTGTAACCCTAGTTCTAGAGTGATGTGGTGTGAAAAATGCATTTAGTAAAAAACGATGGCATTATCCCAGAGTAAGAGTCATCTCTCTCCACATGCCATAATGTCTCGTTGAGATCGGCAAGGCCGTTTTCATACGATGTTATATGACACCCATTATGAGGCGCGGCCCCGTGAGTGGCCGCGGTGCGTTCAGGGATCTCCGCAGAAGAACAGTGGCTTCAATTCCGGCCCCAGCTGCCATGGTTCCAGGACTCAGTTCTGGCCCCAGCGGCCATGGTTCCATACCCAGCTCTGGCCCCAGCTGCCATAGTCCCATCTCTTGTCCCATCTCTGGTCTTTTCTCGAGTCCTAACTCAAGTCCCTTCTCTAGTCCCTTCTCTGGTCCCCTCTCTAGTCTCTTCTCGAGTTCCCCTCTAGTCCCATCCAAAGTCCTTCTCTAGTCCCTTCCCTAGTCCCTCCTCAGGTCACTTCTCTAGTCCCTTCTCCAGTCCCACCTCTAGTCATTCTCTAGTCACTTCTCAGGTACCAACTCTAGTCCATCTCAAGTCCCTCTCTAGTCCCTTCTCTGGTCCCCTCTCTAGTCTCTTCTCGAGTTCCCCCTCTAGTCCCTTCTCTAGTCCCTTCCCTAGTCCCTCCTCAGGTCAATTCTCTAGTCCCTTCTCTAGTCCCTTTCTAGTCCCTACTCAAGTCCTTTCTCAAGTCCTTTCTCAAGTCTCTCCTCTCTCCTCTAGTCCCTTCTTAGTCCCATCTCTAGTCCCATCTCCAGTCCCTCCTTTAGTAACTCTCTAGTCCTTCTCAAATCCCAACTCGAGCCCCTCTCCAGTTTCCTCTCAAGTTCCTCTCCAGTCCCCTCTCGAGTCCCCTCTCGAGTTCCCTCTCCAGTCCCAACTCAAGTCCCAATTCAAGTCCCTACTGAAGTGCGTTGGGAGTTTCTGGGGGGTCCTGCCAACTCCATGTTCTGTCCCGTTGGGGGGTCCCGCCGACTACTCCTGAGGGGGTCCTGCAATCCTATGTCCATCCCGTTGGAGGTCCCGCGACTACTCTCCTGCTGGGGTCCTGCCAACCCTATAT
>NW_022990897.1:0-27500 GCF_902827175.1 Gymnodraco acuticeps
CCCCCGGCAGGAGAGTAACTCTTGTAACTCTTTATTATCAGGGTGTACCAAGAAGTCAGTCAAGTCGCTTCAGCTGATTCAAAATGCTGCAGCTCGTGTACTAACCAGAGTTAGGAAAAGGGACCACATTACTCCTGTTCTGGCTGCCTTACACTGGCTCCCTATAGAACACAGGATAGAATTTAAAATTCTTCTTCTCGCCTACAAAGCCCTTAATGGGCAGGCGCCATCTTACCTTAAAGAACTCATTATACCCTACTGTCCTACTAGGGCATTGCGTTCCAAGAATGCAGGGTTGTTGGTTGTTCCTAGAGTCTCTAAAAGTACAATGGGAGCCAGAGCCTTTTCTTATCAAGCTCCACATTTGTGGAATCAGCTTCCAGTTTGTGTTCGGGCGGCAGACACCCTATCCGTTTTTAAGAGTGCGCTTAAGACCTTCCTTTTTGATAAAGCTTATAGTTAGGGCTGATTAGATTCAGCCCCTAGTTTTGCTGATATAGGCTTAGTTTGTCGGGGGACATCTTACTTCTTCCTTCTCTCTGTCTATACCTGTGTACTCTCATGTTCCGATTAACCCAGCTTCCCCAAATGTCTTTCTTTTTGGTGTCTGTATACGCCGGGATCCGGAGTCATGGATGATCCTGCGCTCCTCTGTCCTGGATCTTGAGTCGTGGCTGTGGTCCTGGATCATAGGTCCTGGATGGATATCCTCGTGGATTCATCTTCCTATTATACACACATGCATTCCAAACATTCTTGGACTACCTATGTTGCAAATGTATTATCTTTTCAATTTACACACGGCATCTATTGCACGTTGTCCGTCCTGGGAGAGGGATCCTTCCTCTGTTGCTCTCCCTGAGGTTCTCCCATTTTTCCCTTTAAACTGTGGGTTTTCTTCGGAAGTTTTTCCTTGTACGATGTGAGGGTCTAGAGGACAGAGGGTTTCGTATTGTCATACTGATATTTTGTACAAACTGTAAAGTCCACTGAGACAATGTAACATTTGTGATATTGGGCTATATAAATAAACATTGATTGATTGATTGACCATCCCCAGAAACTCACGGAGCGGACGGGCTGTGAGCGGGCGAGGAAAATGCCGCCACACAGCCTCCACCTTCGTCCTGGCAGAGGGTGCCGCACCGCCCTTGGTGACGCGGTGCCCCAGAAATCAATGTAGACACCCCGAACTGGCACTTTGCAGGATTGATGATTAATCCGTGTTCGTTGCGCCGCGTGAAAAGGGCTCGGAGGTGGGACAGGTGCTCCTGCACTGAAGCGCTGGCGACGAGTATGTCGTCGAGGTAGACAAACACAAACGGCAGGTCCCGCAGCACCGAATCCATCAGGCGCTGGAACGTCTGAGCAGCATTCTTGAGTCTAAAAGGCATCCGCAGGAACTCAAAAGTCCAAAAGGCGTTATCACTGCTGTCAGAGGGTGCATGGGCACCTGGTTGGTATCCACGCACCAGGTCCACCTTGGAAAACACCCCGTACCGGCCAGATGCGCCGAAAAGTCCTGAATGTGCGGCACCGGATAGCGGTCAGGCGTAGTGGCGTCGTTGAGTCGGCGGTAATCCCCGCACGGGCGGAACCCGCCGTTCGGTTGGGGACGACGTGCAGGGGGGAAGCCCAAGGACTGTCGGAGCGGCGGACAATGCCCAGGCGCTCCATGGTTTGCGAACTCCGCCCTCGCTACAGCCAGCTTAGAAGGGTTCAACCGCCGGGCCCTGGCGTAGACAGGAGGCCCCTCGGTAGTGACGTGGTGCTCCACGCCATGCTTAGTGGTAAGCGCAGAGAAGGTGGGCAGCGACAGGTCTGGGAACTCGGCCAACAGTCTGAGAAACGTGTCTGCCCCCGACAGCGAGCCCGACAGTAGGGCTGTGCGATTATGGCAAAATCATAATCACGATTATTTGGGTCAATAATTGATATCACGATTATTTTGACGATTATTTATGGACCATTTATTGAACTTTTAAAACAATAATATTTTATCAATAAACAAGATCAACAAATATGTTGGAGCGCACTTCCAAAACCATACTAAACATATATTATTAATATGATAAATAAAAATAAATTAGACCAAAATAATGAAATCAAACATGTTGCAGTGCACTGTCACAACCTACTGAAAACTCCTTAAACATATAGCCAACATTTTGGTAAAACATATTCAACATATTCCACTCAGTTAAACGTTGAAGGCTGGCCAACCGTCATGGTCCAGAAGTAACAGGAAATAAATGTTGAACTACAATTTAAGACCAAATAAAAATGTTTAGGCCACCATGGCAAATGCTGGTAGGGCTGCTCATGTCATCTCTTAAAGATTGTTCGCAAGAAACACCAGCCTGTTACATGGTCTGGTTTCAGAGATGAGCGCAGGCAGGTGACGATATTGCCACCTGTACTGAAGACCCTCAGCCACGCCCCGACACATGGGGTGACGCCGGCCAATCACAAAGCTTTGATGCGTTCAAGTGCATTATTCTGGCACAGGAAGATTATGTTACAGGACATTAACGATAAAAAAATATTTTTAGACACATCTCGCGATCGACTGGTTGGGCACCGCTGGGCTAGACCATAGGTCTGTTGTGGTAGCAAAGTAGTCAGCTGAAGCCACATCTCTCTCAACTTCCCCACGGCATTTGTCATATAGTGCAGGCAGCGCAGACCTGCTGAAATAATACCGAGACGGCATCGCGTAACGCTTGTCCAACGTGTTGACAAGTTGCTTAAAGCCCTGGTTGCTAACAGTGCTAACTGGGCAGATATCTTTAGCGATGTGAAATGTAATGGCACCTGTAATATCTCTGTGTCTCTGCGAGCTCGTCGCGTAGGCCGTTGCTCTGTACAATGCGTCCAGAATCGATGACTATGATGATGTGTGTGGATGAAGTCGAGCGGGCATCTGCTTTTTGTTGTATTACTGCCTGGTCGTATTGCACTTGTGGTTGTATTTCAGATGATTAAAGAGATTGGTTGTGTTAGCATGTGGTGCCAACACAACCTGGTAACAAATCCTGCACTGTACTTTGTTTTGCTCCACGTCGGACTCCTGAAAGCCAAAGTACTTCCAAATAGTGGAAATAGTTGTACCCTTCTTTTTAACGAGTTGCTGCTCTTGTTCTGACATCTTCGCTTCGCGCTGAACACTCACAACACATGTCACTCCCACGTGGCCGAGTGGGCTTTCAGGGAGGGGCGAAAGCCCACCCAGCAAAAATAATCGTATTTTGTCAATTATGCTGTTTTCATAATCGTCGCAAACCATAATCGTAATCGCGATTAAAATACGATTAATTGCACAGCCCTACCCGACAGTGTGCACACGAGGGAAGAAAAAGTTAAGGCATCAATGAAACGCCTATCTCTGCACCGGGCTGTTGTGTAGCCAGGAAAAAAACGATCCGCTTCTTCAGCCAAGGCACGGGGCTCCGTGACAGGCGTGTTGGCCAGCGCCGTCTGGACCCGGGGAGGCAAGTGACGCAGGAAAATCTCCGTGAATAAAATCCGGGAATCCCCCCCCCCCTAGCAGATTTAGCATTTCTCCATTAGCTGGGAAGGCTTGCTGTCTCCTAGGCCTTGAATGTCAAGTATCTGGCGGGCCCTCTCCTTAGCTAAATGTCTTAAGGAGAAGGGCCTTAATCGCCTCATATTTGCCATGGTGTGGGGGGGGCGCTGCGATAAATCCGAACCAACCTGGACGACGTGGAGCTCCCAGCGCTGCTACCACATGGTAGTATTTCAGGTCCCCGTCACGGACCTGTCGGCAGGCGAATGTGCCTCCACGTGTGCGAACCATGCCTCCGCGGCGTGCTCCCAGAATTCCGGCAGCTTTATGAAACATCGCGCTCAGCCATGTTCGTTAATTTTTCCGGAAACTTTCTCGGAAAAGTCAGGGTCACCAGTGTAGTGCCGTGAAAAGAGAGTCGGAGGCGGTGTATTAAGAATGGAGTTCCAATCTTTATTATCCATTACTTTCAGAGAGGTTAACACATGCACTGCTCTGCCTGATGAGCTAGCAGGAATGGCAGCTAAAGCTACAGGTGTTCCCCACTAAAGGGTCCGTGTGGCAACACAATAAGCAAGGTAAATTATGGTCCCACATGGTATCACCACACACGTTACTTTTATAATTCAGTAATCACACTACTACTAACATTGCCCAACACGCGTTGCTTCGTAACTTTGATAAAATCAGTATTCACACTACAGTTAGCCTACTAACATAAACAATTACTAGATTCTCCCTTTGACAGACAAGAGGGATTTCCGCCTCAGGTTTATATTTACCTAACATTTGCACGACTTGCGCGTCCACATGCAGTGCATAAACATGGCTGAGTCAACAGTGATAACTTTCGAGGGGTGGAGGCAGTGGCAAGCCGTGACTTTTATACCTAGGCCCTCGAAAAAAAGAAGAGATATTACGTCACAGCGTATACTTCAGCGGAATATCAAAACAGCGGCCCGGGGTGCAAAACGCATCAATGACAGCGACCCTCTACCACACAAAACAACACCATTTATATAAACACCTATCATGACAGGCTCCCTTACTTACAGCCAAGTAACAATTGCAAATGAATTAAGTCGGCACGGCGGCCCACATTGAAAATGACTTAGGTGATCAAATCACTTAAACACAAAGTCCATCCTCCTGTCCTTTTGGATGAAGCACTTGATGGCGGGTCATGCAGCTGATCCTTTGCCACTCCAGTTTATCATTGTAACTCAATCTTGAAAATGACTCGGTTAATAATTTCGTAACGATGTCATCACTATCACTGAAGTGAGCCATCATGAACGAACTTATGCTAATTATAAATCTATCGATCATAAATCTATCGATTAGATTTTATGATTTGAAAATAATAAAAGTAGGGTAGACATGTGGATATTATCCGGCTGAACAAAACGTGCATTTATCGAACAGGTTCGTTTTCCACAGACCTTATTTCGAGCTATTTTCCAAAATCCTATGGAGAAATCCCACTGCTTTCTGTCGAGGGAATCCGAGCGAAGCTTACTTCCGGGTTATAGGACGCGTCACTGCACCACTTGGCATAGACCTCACAGCGGGCGGAACTTGTCATAAAGTCCGCGAAAATAAAGCCCGCCCATTTAGAGGGAAGATATGATTGGTCAATTGTACTGTCATTTGACATTACTCTCTCGTTGAGTTACTACAGAGCCGAGTTACTATAGCTGGCCCTCTGTGAATGTAGAGAGGGACCAACAAGCTCTCCCGTCTTCACATAACTCGCAGAGACGGCATTTAACCCTTCACATTCCAACAGAAACTGAACAGCTTTGGAAATATTATTTTAAATACAATTAAATCAAGTTATTTGGTAAAACTAATGAAAAATGTAACAACAACAACATGTAAAAAAAAAGATTTAAAAAAAAAAGTTTTTTTCTTAATGTTTTCAAATATTATTTTTTAGAATATCTTAGGCACTCACAGAGGGCCTAGAGGGCCCCTGACGGCTCGCCACTGGGTGGAGGTATGCCCAGGGGCGGACTGGGGGGAAAAAGTGGCCCGGGGATTAATTGACAGACAGGCCCACTTAATGCGCGGCATGTATCGGCCGGCCGGCGACGAAAGTATGTTACTTAACAAAAAAAACCTATGCATTTTATGTTATTTTGGACCATTATTCATATAGTAATCACATTACCTGAGCCCTTGAGTTGCCAGAGCAAAGTAGTTACAGGCAGCATATATTTAGCGATTTTAATGTTAACAGATCTTTGATGCAATAACATTTGGACCCAATTTGCCTGACTTGACACATGGAATAAAACATGGGCGTAGGAAGCATCCTCAATGTGGGTGAGACAATTTAACAGGGGGTGTGGGCAGGTGGTGGACCTCACCTCCTCTAGGGGGGTCCGGGGGTAAGATCCCCCGGGAAGATTTTTTTTTAAATGTTGAAGTTAAATGCATCAATCTGGTGCACTTTGAGAGCAAAATTAGGGACTAAATCTATGGCAGTCAGTAGGGACTTGGACTGTGAGCCGGTTCAAGTCCACGACCAGACCTATTTGGAGTGTGGACTTCTACTTGGAGAGGTCCCAGTTCACCTCCTGCCGTGGTGCCCTTGAGCAAGGCACCGGACATCCCCCTTCCCCCCTCACTCCCATTGCTCCCCGGGCGCTGTACAATAGCTGCCCACTGCTCCTAGTACTAGACTCCTGGTACTAGGATAGGTTAAAAGCAGAGAACACATTTCACTGTGTGTGCTGTGTGCTCTGCATGTGTGACCATTAACGAGGGTTTCATCCCTCCCAATTCTTCTTCTTCTTCAACACCCATATAAAACAGAACTGTACACGGATTAACTTTTTCTTTCAACATTTATTTGAACAGCAAGTGGAGGCAAAAGTGACTGCACCCAAAACAATAAACCTGCTGGCTAACTAGCCTAAACTCAGTAACAGAATGTGGGCAACACGTTCTTCTCCACAGCCGCGCCACCTCTGAGTCAGACGTCACTTCCCCCTTTTCTATCCTACGGGTACAGCCGTACAGCCACTCCCCCTGAACCCTGTTGTAACAACATAATACACTTTTTGGGGATGCAGCTTGGGATGTCATGGCTTAGAACGGGCGTGTCGCCTTCTGTCCTGCCAGTGTTGGCAGGACATGAATTAAAATGTCGAACTCGGACTTCATTTTAAGGACATTTCGGCCAGGGGTGTAGAGCTATATTTGTTTAAGCACCGGATTGGCAAAACAGGAGAGTGTGTGCACCAGTCTGCCTTGATCTATGTATTCATGTCTGTGACACTCACAGTATCTGCTGCCCGCAGCTGTTTTATAGAAGGAACACCTCCTTCACTTCATGAAATCTCTGCGGCACCAGGAGGCAGCGGGAGGGTTAACTCAGCCTCTGAGAAGAGGAGCGCGCAGTGCCTTTCACGCACCGCCTTTCACTCACCGCCTTCGCTGTGTTTACCTTCAGAATCATTAGAAAGGCTAAAGAGGGGTGTGGCTGATGTGTTTTAACCACACACACACACACACACACACAACACACACACACACACACACACACACACACACACACACACACACACACACACACACGATTTAAACGCAGACTTTTGTTCCTCCATGTTACGTTGTTATCGTTTCACTGAGCGGACCCGCACATTTTTTTCAAACGCTCCCCTTTTTGGTCCATCTGTGCGCTGTGATGATTCGGCTGTACCTTTAGTAATGAATATTAAATGTTGTGAGGAAATCTTTCCACCAATAATTCCAATAAAAATGTATTCACTTCAGGTTTACGAAAGTAGGCCTAACTGTAATCAGATTACTCGTTTTTCAAATGTAACGCGAGCTGAATACAGTTACTTGATTTTTGTATTTTGATTACGTAACACCGTTACATGTATTCCGTTACAACCCAACCCTGGCCACACTCCAGTGGGCTGGGCTGGGCCGGAACACTTACAAATGTGGGCCGGTAGGATTTAGGTAAAAAAAAAAGATTTGTTTTCTTTTTTTTATAAACTTTTTTTTTTTTGGCCCTCCGGCCCACACACAGCACCGGCCCACCGGGGAAACTCCCAGTATTCCCAATGGCCAGTCCGCCCCTGGGTATGCCCATTATTTTGAGTTCGTCCGAAGAAAGGACAGGAATGTGACGGTGAGGTGCAAACTGTGTCCAGGCCAGAAGCTGTTATCCACTGCTGCAAACACAACGTCAAACCTCAACAAGCACCTGCAAAGACAACATGCTAACGTGAAGCTAATAGCTAAGGAGGACCTCCGAATCCAGAGTGAGGATGTCGAGTAAAGTAACGAGTAAACAGCAAAGTTATATGATGAGGCCCTCTTTGGCGCTAGTGGAGCCTCGCAGCGGCGAAAACTGTGGCGCGCTTACATCGTAGGTGCGCCGCATTTGCGCTTCAGATGAGGCTCCCTCCGGAAAATGAAGCGCCCTCCGCAGTCTGCGTGATCTGCCTGTAGGGAGGGGCGGCCCTGCGAGTAAAGTAACAAGTAAAGTAACAAGTAAAGTAACAAGTAAAGTAACAAGTAAAGTAGCGTGTTACTTTATGTAGAGAGTAACGAAGTAAAGTAATATATTACTTTTTTTAAAGTAATATGTAATATATTACTTTTTTTTTGTAACGACCTCATCTCTGGTTCTGACATGATAACATCCTCAAAAGTTTTAGATTACGTTTACCAAATGATTAGATATATCACTTAATTTGAAATGAATATACATTACAGCTAAAGTCTGATGTTTGTATCCCAATGGGGACACACATGGCTTCACTTCATGTCCCTTTTTTTGTTATTTTTTAATGGATAAAGTAGACAAATTGAGGCGAATCACAAACCACAACCTTGTCTAAGGACAATGGCTTTTTTAGATTTTCGAATGGATTAAAATGTCACAAGGTAGATTAAGTTTAATATCCATGTTTGCATTTTATCTGAACCAAATGGAAATGTGACTTTTCTTCCAAGCGCTGATGGATAACAACACGTCCAACATTCACAGCTGCCCCCACTTGACGTAATCGCTTTTAAATGAGTAAATCAACACATGTCCGAACAATTAAATGAGAGCTTTGGGCATCATGTTGGGAGAATACACGTAACTTCCCTGCAGGCTTTTATTGGGCACACCTGTCAGATGTTCTGTACAGTAGCAGGCATCAAATGCTTGAAATACTTCCAACACATGATTTCAATCTCTGCAGGAAACAATTTTAAGATTACAATCATTTTTACATGATTGATCCCAGAAGGAAAATGTCTCCATCCCGTTGATAGACACTTAAGCGTTGATGATTTATCTTTTTCTGCCGGGGTCTTCTGATTGGAGGGCGGTCCCTCTAATGGGATACAGAAAGCAGCTTCAAGCAGACAATAATTGGGAAACTGGAGGCGGCAAAATCTTATTCTCATGGGAGCAGCAGCTCAAATTCTCCTGCCGATCATTATGGGTATCATTACGGGAACAAAAGGCGGAGATTTGCATAACTCATTAGGAGTGACACAGCTGTGTATTTTCAGCAGGAGAAAGGTGCGCCCAAAGCTTATCATCAACACAAAGCTCAGGAGGTTAAAGCTCACATGCTCATTTTCTTTTGCAACCTCATCACGACGTCATTTATTTGGGACCAGCAGGGGACATGCAAATAAGAGTAATAGATGCACAACATCGACACAATATCTACATATAAATCGACACGTGATTTCCCCTGGTTTCATCGTCTCTCTGCGAGCAGCCTCGAAAGTGTCACAAGTTAGACACTCTCCTGTCATTTCAGATCCCGCCTTCCTCCAGGCCCTTTTAATCAGCTCACTTCCCTCACCTGGTCTCCCCAGCCCTTCCCCTCACCTGTTACTCATTCCCTCATCACTCCACAGTATTTATACCACCTCACTATCACTTGTCCTTTGCCAGATTGTCTTGTCGTTTCCTGCCAAGCTCTCCAGTGTGTGTTATTCTCTAGCCTAGATTTTTTGCCTGCCTGTATACGGATCTCGAGTTCCTGCCTGCTCCCTGTCTGGTTTTGGTTGCCTGTCTGACGGATTTCCTGGCCTGTCCCTGACCTGAATAAACTGAACATTGCTATACACTGGTTGTATCTGAGTCGTGCTATTGGGTTCTGATCTGTACCTGTGATCGGGACAGGAAGCTTTTTTTGAGCTTTAAGGTCAAGGAAAAACCTCTAATATTGATTTATAAAGTGTTCAAGCTTGTTATCTAGCAAGCAAGAACTCCCCCTGGAGGGAAACACAGGGATTTTAGCCTTTGAAGACCATTTACATGCACTAAAACCTATATCACACACTACAGGAAAGGGAAAATAGCCCTTTAACAGATGCCCGAAGACATTTCATTCGCCAAAAAACTCCAGAATTTAACATAAATATATAACAACATAAGACAGCCTACAGTCCCACTGATTTAATGCGTTGTACACCATGTAAACTAACCTACAAATATGACGAACGATAGTAAGTACAGAAAAAAAGCCCACATTAGAGTCAACACCTCTACAAACGCCCATGCATAAAGAAAAACAATATGCAGGGTTGAGCAACAAGGTGAAATGAAATTGCAAAAGTGAAAATTAATGAAAGGTTGTGATTTCTTTTGGGACATATATTTGCATTTATATAATGTCAATGTAAAAAAACATCAAACTTAGAGTCCAGTTTTGGCTCATTGGTGTAGCTGCAGAAAGAAGCCATTTAAAACATTTTCCATTAGTGTATTTCGTTTGTCGATTCATTCCATTTCAGATGAGCTGCAGAAAGCAGCAGGTGGAACAAAGGCGACCTGTAAACAAAAAAATCCTTGTCTTTCGTTTTTTGTAAAGCACTTTGAATTGCCTTGTGTTGAAAGGTGCTATATAAATAAACTTGCCTTGCCTTCATACATTTCAATGAATTACAGACGCCTGACTGACTGTGTTGGTACATGGATTAAATTGGCTGTCTGAGAATGGAAGTGTGTGTGCACATTAAACTGTGTGACTCAACACTGATCACTGCAACACAACCTGTGGTCTCCAATCTATTATTTCTCACACACACACATACACACACACACACACTTTAATACCTGCATGATGGCACAAAAACATTCACATAATTACAAAAAGAAAGTCCCAGCTTGTTTATATGCAAATACAGCTGCACACACAAGCCTCTTAAAAACACATCTTCACACACAAATGGTTTCAATAATCTCAATTGTGCAGTCGTGTTAATTTATCACTGCTGTACACCGGAGGGGGAATGTGTGTGTGTGTGTGTGTGTGTGTGTGTGTGTGTGTGTGTGTGTGTGTGTGGTGTGTGTGTGTGTGTGTGTGTGTGTGTGTGTGTGTGTGTGTGTGTGTGTGGTGTGTGTGTGTGTGTGTGTGTGTGTGTGTGTGTGTGTGTGTGTGTGTGTGTGAGCGGGGAGGAGTGTGTTGCTCTGATTAGACAAATAGAGAGCGATGGATCGGTTTGGAGAGACCTGGAGGATAAAAGCGAGGCAGTTTATCTTTCATGTGCAACTCAGACGTGAACACTACTTAATTTAACATTCTGTGTTTTATTTCATCTTATGTCACTTGCACTGGTCTCTGCTCGATTTATTTATATTTTGGATTTCTCTCTGTTGTTGCACTTTCTTTTTAAATGTTTAATATAGTATGTTAAATTGTTGGAGGACTCTGGGACTTCAGATTTTCGCAGTAGATATTGTGCTTATGACAATAAAGCTTTTGAGTCTTTGACTGTTACATCTTTGAAAGGGCTCAAAGAGATAGAGTTAGAGATAAAGACATAGAGATATGACATAGAGATAAATACATCAATACAAAGAGATAGATATATGTATGTAGAGATGAAGGTTGGAGCTGTTCTCAAAACAAAACGATTTGATTGAAAAGTAACACAGAGAAATATTTCCTCTGAGCAAGGCATTATCTCATAACTGCAGGAAGACACAAACTAAATGAGATGATTACACAGTTTTCCTGTCCGACTGAGAGTCCTATTTCATTTCCCCAAAACCTCCCAGAGCACAGTGAAGCATGAGCAGCGTGGAATTAAACACCAGCAATTCATCAAAATATATTTATTTCCACTCGCTCGCTCACTGCCGGTGTTAAACTCAGAGAACCATTTGTTTGTACTTATTTTGGTGCACCACTTTCCTCTTTTCCATTCTCCTACCCTCTGTGTGTTTATTCCACTAATCTGTCCTTCCTCCAGCTCCTCCTCCTCGGGGGGTTATCACAGAATTTGACCTTAAGACGGGTCAGCCTCTGAGAGGATTATTATGTGAGCTGCAGGTTTCAAAAGGTTTCACCTGAACTAAAGATTTTCTACAAGCTTTTCTTCAGCACTGCAGCTTTCCAACCTGTTCATCCTCTAACACCTCTCTAACACCCTCTAACACACAAAGAAGCTTTATCCGCATTACCATAGAAACAACATCATTTTGCCAAAGCACACGTATTTTACGGCCATTTTAACAATGTTATGGGATGTTAAAAACAAGAAGGCAAGAAGCTGGACATAACTGATGGCAACTCAGTCTCATGGCATTTTGTGTTATAGTCACGAAATGTATTTAATCTATTGATTCATGTTCACCATTTTTTCGTGGCACACAGAACGGTTTTAAAAGCAATGTATTTCTATTGGTAGTATGTTTCGTGCCTGCACCACGTCTTTTTGTCCGGTCGGGTCTTGGAAGACCAGAAGCTGTGTGGTTCATAAAAACATGTTCTTACTCGATAGGCGCTTTCACACCGCAGTACTTTTCCCACAAAGGTTCATGAGAACTTAGTTCATGAGAACTCTTTAGTTCTCATGAACTAAAGTACAGACCGCGTTCACACCGGAATAAGTCCCTGGGGGTGGATTAGGCAAATGAAGCCGCTGACGTCACTTCTTCTTCTTCTGCTTTGGGTTTACTGGCAGGCCGCAAACCACTTCACGGCGTATACTGCCACCCGGAGTCCCCGGCCGGAATTCCCCGGAGTTGGGGACTGGCTTCAGTAGAAGCTGCTGGGACTCCCAGCAGCTTCTACTGAAGCCTTCCGAGTAAATCGCCAGAACGCCGACACCTCCTCATCTCCACCGCTCCCATGTTTTATTTTGTGTTGCCATAAGTTAGTCTCTCTGCGTTTCTGCGCTGGGCTAATGCTAATGCTAATAATGCTAATGCGAGGATAATAAAATGTCGGCTTCACAAAACTTTTTGGGAGTTTCACGGGGCGTGGTTTGCAATCCGCCCTGCCAATCAGACACAGGAACCTTTTTCTCCCACGAAAGTCCCTGCTCTCTAGCAGGGACGGAAAAGGGGGTAAAAAGGTTCTCATGAACTTATTTTAGTTCCGGCTCTTTTTGGTGTGAACGCAACATTTCGGAACTATATCGGAACTAAAGTGGGAAAAGTACTGCGGTGTGAACGCACCTTATATCTTACCCTAAGCCTAACTCTAACCCTTTTATTTTAAATTGTATAATGTCAGACTTTGTTTGCCTTCCGCGAGGAAAAGAGCCTCAGAATACTGAAATCTGTATTTATTTATTTTTTGTTTGTTCTAATTTGTTATTATTTGGTGCAGGCAGGAAACATACTACCAATAGAATTGCTTCTAAAATCGTTCTGTATCAGAATACTAAAATCTGTATTTTTGTTATCTCTTTTTCCTTCAAATTTGTTATTATTTACATTGCTTTTAAAATCGTTCTGTGTGTTGGTGAACACGAATCAATAGATTAATTTCGTGACTATAACACGAAATGCCGTGAGACTGTGTTGCTGATGATAACAACCACATGTCGTACATAAAAGTATCTGTTTGTACGTCTCTGCTTACATTTTCTTCCTAATATCCTTCAATAAATCTCGAGTCTTTCAAAATCTTTCAATAAATCGTCCTTTTTTGCTAGTAAGGCCTTTTTTCACAGGTTTTTGTTTGTGTTTTGTAGCTTCCCTTCTCCCCTCTAGTGTTGGGGCACGTAGCAGTTAGCTAATAGCTAGCATTACTCCACTCCTGTGCTTCTGTGATTATGGGAATATTAAATTCACAACCTGAGTGAGTAAATCCCCGGTTGCTTTTGTGTTCTGTCCAATCAGAGGAGGAGGGATGTTTCTTAAAGCACGACTTTACTAGGTTACGACATTATGTCTGGGTTTCATTGCGCCGCAGGCTGAACCGAAGCAAGAAACAAACAAGCAATCATTATTTTTCCTGGTTACAAACTCCCACAGTTTTAAAGGGACTGATTAGATGTCTCTGGGTTTAAATGAGTCTTTCTTGCCACTTTTTGGCGCTGCTTGCATCATCAAGCACATGACTTCTTGTTTGAATAAAAAGCTTTCTACCAGACACACTGAGCACTGTTCAACATGCTGATACAAACACACAGGGATGAAGTGTGCGTTGGATCAGCATGGAGCAGATTAGACTCAGTCTCTTCCTCCAGTGGCTTTTGTTAGATGAGATGTTTCTGTGACAAGCGTTATGCTGGGATGCGTCATCCATCAGAATAATCCCGTCTGAGGCGCGGGGGAATGGGGAATCGCTCGGGAGCTACAACAAACAGAGATACAACTTAAAATATAGATTTAAACATGGAGAAAATGGAACAACCCGTCCCTTATTACCCGTGTCTTTCCTCTCCTCTCTTATTGTGTTGTTTCTTTCTCGCTCTTGTTATCCGGTGAGGATCAAGAAAATATGTCTTTCAGTGCATTATGAAAACATTTTCTATCTTTTATCATTCCTCCTGTCACTGGAGCTCCCGTGTCCTCGTCTCCTCTCATCCATAAGGAGGACAAAGCAACAACAAAAACATATGCAAAACAAACTTCTGTTGCCCCGTCTCCTCTTCCTCCGCCTCGTTCTGTTTCATGCCGTCTTAAGGAGCGCCTAACAAGGTGAAAAATGATGATTTGAGAGAGTCTCCATGTAACAGATGGAGAGAAGTTTCCGGAGAGAAATGTTCGTCATTAAGACTTGAACCTGCTGCTGGCTCAGAGGCCCCTCACTGCTGACCTAGCTGTCTGTGTGTGTGTGTGTGTGTGTGTGTGTGTGTGTGTGTGTGTGTGGTGTGTGTGTGTGTGTGTGTGTGTGTGTGTGTGTGTGTGTGTGTGTGTGTGTGTGTGTGTGTGTGTGTGTGTGATAGCAGTACTTGTCGGATGATGTCCTGCTGTAGTTCGACATCCTCATCACTCAGTCTGATGCAACTCACACACAACTTCTCCCACACACATGCACACATATTCCTCCTAGTCTTTCTCTCTCTCTCATCACACACACACACACACACACACACACACACACACACACACACACACACACACAACACACACACACACACACACACACACACACACACACACACACATGCACACACCACTAAACACACACACACACACACACACACACACACAGCACACACACACACACACACACAGCACACACACACACATCACACACACACACACACACACATGCACACACACAACACACACACACACACACAACCACACACACACACACACACACACACACACACACACACACGCACACACACACACACTCTCACCCTTTGGACACGCAGGGCTGAAAGTCAGGAGTCATGTGGTTTAATTAATTACCGTCTGAAAGTGACCAAGGTCAGCACGCTGCTCAGCTGGAGAAGGTTCCGGAGGTCACGGCCTCTTCTGAGGCTGTCAGCTGTCACAGAAGGTGAAGCCGAAGCAACCTTTAAAGCAGATTTTTTGTGAGTGCTTGTGGAGCCAACTGTGTATTGTTCTCCAGTCTTAGAATAGAATAGAATAGAATAGTTTAATGTCATTATACTGTACATGTACAATGAGATAAATGCTTCTCCCTTTCAAGGGTGCCATCAAAACAAAAATAAAACATCACAACATAAGACAACAAAATACACGCAGCATACATCTGTGTGTACTTCTGTGTGAACCACGGAAATTCACAATTAAGTTCTCATTCAAACCAACGACTATAAAGTGGCGGAGTAATTTGTTATCTACCCTGAAGTAGGCATCTCCCTGGTTCCCTTTCCACAAAAAGCCAATGGGATTTTTCCATTACTTTTTTTATTAATGCAGAAGATAAGCTCTGTGCTCAACATCATGTTAACATGTTTTATTCAGCAGAATAATCTGGGGGCTATAAAGGAACTACAGCATGGTCACATGATTTAAAGACACCACCGCTAAGCTAACGGCGGCTAATGTTGGGCAGGATTTTTATCTATTTACCTTTATTTGTATCATTTATTTTGCACAGACTGCTGATAAATGTGTATATAACCGACTGTTTGCACTCTGGTTAGACCCTCCTAATGTTGTTACACTCTGCTTGCATTGTGTAATGACAATAAAGTCATCTAATCTTGTTAGCAACCGCAGTTTTTAAATTCACCGGTGGGGTATTTACTGATGTATTTAATGTCGTAAAACGTGAAAATCTCTTTGTACAGACAGGAACGAGACAATTGATTGCAGATTATTGAAAGATATTTGCTTTCATATGAAACTATTAGATTTAACAGGATGTAATGTTCTTGTGTTTGAAGAAAACTGTCACAGATAGAGGAAAAGTAAAAACTTAAAAGCATGTTTAAAAGAGAAAGAAACACAAAGTCACACAGAAGTAATGAGAGATAAGGGAATAAATGAAATAAACCAGACTTTAAATCAGAGTCAGTGTTCGAAGTCTGCCCACGGAGGCAACGAGAGTAATTCTGATGAAGACTCTGTTAATGTCCTGGGAGTTTAAATAAAGCCGACCTCGAGATCCTGCGAGTCTGTCTGAGGTTTTTACGGAACGAGTGCCAGGCAGTGAAATCTAATTATTATCTTCAATTTAACAAGGTCACAGCACTATTCCTGGGTATAAAAGAGTTGGAAATGTCGAACAAGAGCAACAATTAAATCAGTTTTCCTTTATACTTTGCTCTCTTTTCAAGCTGCAGCTGTTTTTTAATTTATATTATTTCAAAAAACCTTTTCAAGGCAGATCAAGCCAGAATGACAGCTTAACAGACGAAGGCAGTGCCAACAAACAATGCAGGAAAATGCTTTCACATGCGCTAAATAAAGTTTTAACAAACAACTATACATTTAGAACGTTTTCCAAAATCCTATACAAAGCTCGTAACTGTCCAGAAAGTGAATTCTGTCAAATAAAATAAATGATCAGTTAGTCAAAGTCAACTTTATTGTCAATCTCAAAATATGTTTGTACACACAGAAAGATCGAAATGCTGTTTCCCACAGTCCCGAGGTATAAAATAACACATTAAAATACAAGAACACTCAATAATTACAAAAATACCACAAAATAACCGTTTACTTCGAGTAAGCAGGATATATATAAAAAAGATTATGTGCATAGTGCAAATGAGAGTGCAAAATTAATTCAGTCAATCAATTAAGTTAAAAATATTATTAAAGCTCCCACGTCATGGCCATTTCTACTGATCATATTTCCATTGTTGAGGTCTACTAGAATATATCAAACTCACATTGGTTTCTCACAGCATCTCTGTATAGTCTGTGTATCCACTCTCTGTCCTACACGGCTTGTTGGAGCTCCTGCCCCCCCCCTCCCTGTGAGACCAGTGTGCTCTGATTGGTCGGGACGTTGCGAGGCTCGTTGCTGTGAGGAGCGGACAGGTTTCCGGGTCGGCGAGAAAAAGCGAAACTCATCCTGAGCACACACACACTCACAGCCGAAGTAAAAACAATAAGTGTGGCTTGATATTGAGTAAGAACAAGGTTTATAACGCTGTGAGTCAATGGGTCTGTGGAGAGCATCCCAACTCGTCTATTACCAACCAGGGAGCTCTATGCAAGTCAATGGGACGCCCTGTTAGTTAGCCAAGGGATCCTGGTGTGTGAGCAGCTCCGCGGATTGGTCCATTTGGGCCAATCCGGTCATTTGTTGTTGATCTGGGTGTTCACACGTCACAAAACCCAGGAAGCAAACAATGGAAAAAGAGAAATCTCTAACGAGGCGTTCTGGGGCAGCACAGACAGGTATTTTCTGTGTTAGAGTTTTACTCGCTACAGGGTGTACTTTGAGGGTTTGTGACTCTGCAGACCGTTTACATGCAGAAAAACCTTCATAACACACAAGGGGACGGGTAATAACCGGAAACGCATGACATGGGCCCTTTAATTCAATTAATCCTACGTGCTGATTCTATCTTTGGCTCAGTTTTTTGCGACTTCACACATAGCATGATAGAGATGGATGGGTCGGTGGGAGAAAATGTGTCGATGTGGGCAAGTGAGAGGAAGGGATGTATGGACAGAAGGAGGGAGTGTGAAACTGAAGTTGTTGCCATATTACATGTTTGCATCCTGTTCCTTTCTTCCGTTTCTTGGAATAAATCCACATTGTACATTTCACATTTAAATATAATCTGTTCAATGTTTAATATTCCATCTGTCATATATTTACCTATGTATAATACCTTGTTAAATTCAACATGTATATTTTCTACTTTCTTGTTTATTTCTTGTCCCATTTTCTTTGAGTGCTTCAATTTTGGAATTTCGGATTGGTCGTGCTTTTTACAGCACCACGGCTTCCACAGATGAATATTTCTATGTATTTATTGTCAAAGCACTTGATATATTCATTGCTATCGGGATGTTAGGAGCATTCCATTGAATATAACAACAAGTTTTTCTTAAATAAATTACATATCCCACCTTTAAGTGTCATGTATTATTATTATTAATCCTGAAATTAGAAAAATTAGGGATCACAAAAATATGTATGATTCAACATCGGGAGACCAAGATTGTTGGTACAAATGCTTGTTGCATTCAATGTCGTTCTGGACCCTTTGGAGGTGGACTAATGGATGTTTAAAGCCATAGCACAGGAATGGAAAACCACAACCAAATGGTGTGTAAAAATGTCAAAACAGCATCGAGGCTTTCCACAGAAATGCACGACTGCTGAGCAACGCACGATCCAGTTCTTGTCTCGCTCCTCTTGATCATTCTGACCGTAATGGGGACTGCTGGGTTCTGCTGCAGGGAGGATTATGTAAGAATTCACCTCTGAGGAAGTTGAAAGGCATCGCCTCAGGTTAGACGACTGATGGCTGAATCCCAGTTAACGCTCTGCGCTGAGGTTTCACACAGGTTGCCTCATTATTAGCCTCATTGTTAACCAGCAGCTCAATTTCATCCTCACAACCACAGAGCAGCAAAACACTCCGAAACATGATTAACTCTAAAAAATAGTTTTTAGAAAAGAGAGAAAAAGTATACTCTGAAAACCCAGAGCACAGATAAGTCATAATGATGAATGTTAATTGGACCAGTATATGTCTTTACTCTTAAAGGTCAAGACACATAATTATAGATCTTAACTTTAACTTGATTTATGCAAAGGTCTTTGGGAACAAATGTGTTATGAGGAAACTTTGCCATGTTGACGTGTGTGTGTGTGTGTGTGTGTGTGTGTGTGTGTGTGTGTGTGTGTGTGTGTGTGTGTGGTGTGTGTGGTGTGTGTGTGTGTGTGTGTGTGTGTGTGTGTGTGTGTGTGTGTGTGTGTGTGTGTGTGTGTGTGTGTGTGTGTGTGTGTGCGTGCGTGACAGAGATGACTTGCTCTTATGTGCATTTGCATTAGAGATGAGAGTCTGTACAATCTGTGTGTCCTCCTGAGTAGATTCTCAATGCGACCTCCCCCCCTAAACATTCCAAATTAAATCAGCCGCCAGGTGTGTCTTAAGAGTGTGTTATGTTTACGCATGTGTGTGTGTTTGTGTGGACGCTGCCCATTTTCTTTGAGTGCTTCAATTTTGTTTATGCGTTATCTTCTTTGCACATTTTTCTTTAAAGCACTGCCTGAGAGGACAGGATTTATTTGGGAACAAATGCGGAAAGAACCATGTTTAGGAAAAATTGTCGTGTATGACAGGAATGCTAAAACACAGAGACAGGAAGTAAAAACTGGGGGTGGGGGTGTCTAAAGTCAAAGATGAATCTTGATTGGGCCAAATTTGACCTCGAGTCACCCAAAACAATTCTGCCGGGTCTCCCGAACACCAAATTATACACTTTTTTTTTTAGAGACCTTCAGACTTGGCAAAAATTGTCAAAATCAGTTGTGTTTGTATATCTGTTGTTGAGGATATCATGAAGCCTTGTTCAGATAAAGAGAACTAGAGCGTAGTTATTATATCATTTTAACTTGAAACGGGTCACGGGACCCAAACACAACATAAGGGTTAATAACTTAAAACTTTCTTCATGCAATCGTATTTTTCAGCAGTTAGCTATAGTTAGTAATCTATAGGCAAACATGGCCTTGTTAACCTGTTATTATCTCATAATAAATCATGTTTTAAACAAAATATTTTACAGTAATCCGTACATTTTACCTCCTCCAAAGCCAGTTTACTGTAGCATTAACCTACAGTACAATAACTAGGCTAAAACCTTGATCCTGCAATGATTATTGTATAACCTGTTGTGCCCAAAGCTATGCCATAACCTATAAGCAAGAATGACCTTGATATTCTGCCCTTGTAAAACTGTGCCACAGCTTTACAGTAATGTTTATTTTCCACCACAAACCAGCATATTTCGCCAAACAATTTCAACTTCTCCAAACAATATGCCCCAAAAACAGTCTTGTACCAGCACTGACCTACAGTACAATAACTAAGTGCTTTGAGGAGAAGATAATAAACCCATCAACCTCTGAATCAACAACACCCCCCCCCACTCTATTTTCTTTTCACTTGAAGAGGGCTCAACAGTGCGAAAGACAAACAGGAACACTCCGTCATCCTGAGGGACTCATGATCAGGTCACTGTGAGAGAGAGGTGTGTGTGTGTGTGTGTGTGTGTGTGTGTGTGTGTGTGTGTGTGTGTGTGTGTGTGTGTGTGTGTGTGTGTGTGTGTGTGTGTGTGTGTGTGTGTGTGTGTGTGTGTGTGTGTGTGTGTGTGTGTGTGTGTGTCCTTGATGCATCTGTTGTGCAGTGTGAGCATATAGGACACGTATTGCATGTGAGTGTGTGTTTGTGAGGGACGAGGTCAGCTGACAAGGTCACAGGAGGGAATACAGCTGGCAAAAGAAGGATGGATGGATTTAAGAGAGGAAGACGCTCAGGAGGAAGTTGCAGTGTGTGCACGACTTTGCCTGTGGAGGGAACACTTTGAAAGACACGACGCAGCAGACAGTAGTACCATTTGAAAACAAGTCCCATCAAAGGGCAAATGAGAGCAATGAAGGGTGGACACAAAAGTGCACAAAAAAGGTCACCTATTATGCAAAATCCTCTTCTTCATGTCTCTTCCACATCAACATGTGTCCCTCTTCTTCATGTCTCTTCTACATCAACATGTGTCCCCTCTTCTTCATGTCTCTTCCACATCAACCATGTGTCCCCTCTTCCTCATGTCTCTTTTACATCAACATGTGTCCCCTCTTCGTCATGTCTCTCTACATCAACATGTGTCCCCTCTTCTTCATGTCTCTTCTACATCAACATGTGTCCCCTCTTCTTCATGTCTCTTCTACATCAACATGTGTCCCCTCTTCTTCATGTCTCTTCCACATCAACATGTGTCCCCTCTTCCTCATGTCTCTTTTACATCACATGTGTCCCCTCTTCTTCATGTCTCTTCTACATCAACATGTGTCCCCTCTTCTTCATGTCTCTTCCACATCAACATGTGTCCCCTCTTCTTCATGTCTCTTTTACATCAACATGTGTCCCCTCTTCTTCATGTCTCTTCTACATCAACATGTGTCCCCTCTTCTTCATGTCTCTTCTACATCAACATGTGTCCCCCTCTTTTTCATGTCTCTTTTACATCAACATGTGTCCCTCTTCTCATGTCTCTCTACATCAACATGTGTCCCCTCTCTCCATGTCTCTCTACATCAACATGTGTCCCCTCTCTTCATGTCTCTTCTACATCAACATGTTTCCCCTCTTCTTCATGTCTCTTCTACATCAACATGTGTCCCCTCTTTTTCATGTCTCTTCTACATCAACATGTGTCCCCTCTTCTTCATGTCTCTTCAACATCAACATGTGTCCCCTCTTCTTCATGTCTCTTCTACATCAACATGTTTCCCCTCTTCTTCATGTCTCTTCTACATCAACATGTGTCCCCTCTTTTTCATGTCTCTTCTACATCAACGTGTATCCCCTCTTCTTCATGTCTCTTCTACATCAACATGTGTCCCCTCTTCTTCATGTCTCTTCAACATCAACATGTGTCCCCTCTTCTTCATGTCTCTTCTACATCAACATGTTTCCCCTCTTCTTCATGTCTCTTCTACATCAACATGTGTCCCCTCTTCTCCATGTCTCTTCTCCATCAACATGTGTCCCCTCTTCTTCATGTCTCTTCTACATCAACATGTGTCCCCTCTTCTCCATGTCTCTTCTACATCAACATGTGTCCCCTCTTCTTCATGTCTCTTCTACATCAACATGTGTCCCCTCTTCTTCATGTCTCTTCAACATCAACATGTGTCCCCTCTTCTTCATGTCTCTTCTACATCAACATGTGTCCCCTCTTTTTCATGTCTCTTCTACATCAACGTGTGTCCCCTCTTCTTCATGTCTCTTCTACATCAACATGTGTCCCCTCTTCTTCATGTCTCTTCTCCATCAACATGTGTCCCCTCTTCTTCATGTCTCTTCTACATCAACATGTGTCCCCTCTTCTTCATGTGTTTTCTACATCAACATGTGTCCCCTCTTCTCCATGTCTCTTCTCCATCAACATGTGTCCCCTCTTCTTCATGTCTCTTCTACATCAACATGTGTCCCCTCTTCTTCATGTCTCTTCTACATCAACATGTGTCCCCTCTTCTTCATGTCTCTTCTACATCAATATGTGTCCCCTCTTCTCCATGTCTCTTTTACATCAACATGTGTCCCCTCTTCTTCATGTCTCTTCTACATCAACATGTGTCCCCTCTTCTTCATGTCTCTTCTACATCAACATGTGTCCCCTCTTCTTCATGTCTCTTCTACATCAACATGTGTCCCCTCTTCTTCATGTCTCTTCTACATCAACATGTGTCCCCTCTTCTCCATGTCTCTTCTCCCATCAACATGTGTCCCTTCTTCTTCATGTCTCTTCTACATCAACATGTTTCCCCTCTTCTTCATGTCTCTTCCACATCAACATGTGTCCCCTCTTCTTCATGTCTCTTTTACATCAACATGTGTCCTCTCTTCTTCATGTCTCTTTTACATCAACATGTGTCCTCTCTTCTTCATGTCTCTTCTACATCAACATGTGTCCCCTCTTTTTCATGTCTCTTTTACATCAACATGTGTCCCCTCTTCTTCATGTCTCTCTACATCAACATGTGTCCCCTCTTCTTCATGTCTCTCTACATCAACATGTGTCCCCTCTTCTTCATGTCTCTCTACATCAACATGTGTCCCCTCTTCTTCATGTCTCTTCTACATCAACATGTGTCCAATCTTCTTTTCTCTTCTACATCAACATGTGTCCCCTCTTTTTCATGTCTCTTCTACATCAATGTGTGTCCCCTCTTCTTCATGTCTCTTCTACATCAACATGTGTCCCCTCTTCTTCATGTCTCTTCTACATCAACATGTGTCCCCTCTTCTTCATGTCTCTTCCACATCAACATGTGTCCCCTCTTCTTCATGTCTCTTTTACATCAACATGTGTCCCCTCTTCTTCATGTCTCTTCTACATCAACATGTGTCCCCTCTTCTTCATGTCTCTCTACATCAACATGTGTCCCCTCTTCTCCATGTCTCTTCTACATCAACATGTGTCCCCTCTTCTTCATGTCTCTTCTACATCAACATGTGTCCCCTCTTCTTCATGTCTCTTCTACATCAACATGTGTCCCCTCTTCTTCATGTCTCTTCTACATCAACATGTGTCCCCTCTTCTTCATGTCTCTTCTACATCAACATGTGTCCCCTCTTCTTCATGTCTCTTTTACACCAACATGTGTCCCCTCTTCTTCATGTCTCTTCTACATCAACATGTGTCCCCTCTTCTTCATGTCTCTCTACATCAACATGTGTCCCCTCTTCTCCATGTCTCTTCTACATCAACATGTGTCCCCTCTTCTTCATGTCTCTTCTACATCAACATGTGTCCCCTCTTCTTCATGTCTCTTCTACATCAACATGTGTCCCCTCTTCTCCATGTCTCTTCTCCATCAACATGTGTCCCCTCTTCTTCATGTCTCTTCTACATCAACATGTGTCCCTTCTTCTTCATGTCTCTTCTACATCAACATGTTTCCCCTCTTCTTCATGTCTCTTCCACATCAACATGTGTCCCCTCTTCTTCATGTCTCTTTTACATCAACATGTGTCCTCTCTTCTTCATGTCTCTTCTACATCAACATGTGTCCTCTCTTCTTCATGTCTCTTCTACATCAACATGTGTCCCCTCTTTTTCATGTCTCTTTTACATCAACATGTGTCCCCTCTTCTTCATGTCTCTTTTACATCAACATGTGTCCCCTCTTCTCCATGTCTCTCTACATCAACATGTGTCCCCTCTTCTTCATGTCTCTTCTACATCAACATGTGTCCAATCTTCTTGTCTCTTCTACATCAACATGTTTCCCCTCTTCTTCATGTCTCTTCTACATCAACATGTGTCCCCTCTTTTTCATGTCTCTTCTACATCAACGTGTGTCCCCTCTTCTTCATGTCTCTTCTACATCAACATGTGTCCCCTCTTCTTCATGTCTCTTCCACATCAACATGTGTCCCCTCTTCTTCATGTCTCTTTTACATCAACATGTGTCCCCTCTTCTTCATGTCTCTTCTACATCAACATGTGTCCCCTCTTCTTCATGTCTCTCTACATCAACATGTGTCCCCTCTTCTTCATGTCTCTTCTACATCAACATGTGTCCCCTCTTCTTCATGTCTCTTCTACATCAACATGTGTCCCCTCTTCTTCATGTCTCTTCTACATCAACATGTGTCCCCTCTTCTTCATGTCTCTTCTACATCAACATGTGTCCCCTCTGTGGAAAGAGACTCTGAAAGTTTCAGGAATAAAGATTCTCTCTCTTTTTGATCCATTTCTATAAAAATCTGTCTGAAAATGAGCTGATCAGATTTTGGCCACTTTATGATGTCATAACGATGTTTTGTCTTGTGTAACCATTAGCCAATCAGCAACCAAGGTAACCTCCCCCCCCCCTTATCACCTGAATGTCCTCCTAGAGCACCATTGAGTTATTTTTAACCAAATGTCTCTCAGAGGGGCGTGGGGAGGGGCTCCTTATTTTCATCTAAAGTAACAGACAGAGAATCCTTTTTAACAAAGACCTTTACCACACGCTAAATGCTGTGTATCCATGTATCCATATTTTATATATTTTCTTAAACCTAAAGATGTTCATACAGCCCTTTAAATCATTTGGTAACTAATTCCACAGTTTAACGCCAACTAAACGTGACAAATATGTGAAATGTTCTATTTATACGAGATCACATTGGCGTTTTTCCTCTAAATGCATGATATTATAACTCTTTCTGTGTTCCTTTTCGTTCTCTTTGTCCTTTCCCCCTGTTCTACTGCTTTTCTCAATACTGTGTCTTCTCCGTCACCTCGCAGAGAGGCCTGGATGCTGAGATATGACCTTTACACATGGCTCCTACACAGCATCCAGACGAAGTGGAGAGGAATAGAGGTCGAGTTTCACCACCCTCAGAGCATGTTTTCAACGCTTCACTGACCCCAAAGAAAATCATCTTTTCTGCCCCTTGTTAAACTGTCCACACCTACCGTGCTCTCATACCTCTCGCTTTCTCTCTCGCACTTACAAGCACACTTTCTGCTCCCTCTAATTATCTTCCTTACCTTGTCAGAGCAGCTCTCTTTCCCACTTAAGACAGGAAAGAGAGGCAGAAACTAGAAATGTTAATACCACATGAAATAAGCATCCACAAAAGGGATATGCATGCGATAAAATAAATTCCTTATTCTTCATTTCGTTCTCACAATACAGAAATGTATAGGCTAGGTCTAATAAGTGATGCATCCATTTAAACATTCATTTACTTTCTTAAACTAACATAGAACCTAAAATATCAGGATAATAATAACCTCCACCAGTGAGATGTTAAAAGTCAAAACACACCTGCCTTCCCTCTCACATGAAGCAACACACTGGAAACACTGTGGAGCTACAGTGCATCGTATAGGTCCTGCATGCTTTCTTTTTGTTCCCCACATAGGATGACCTTTGTCTCACAGCTGATGTGCAGTCCATGTGATATTGATGTATTCCCGCCGGTGAACTGAACCACAAACAACCTGCATTTTCCAATTCCCCTCTTGTTTGTTGTTCTCTGCCTCTCTGTACCGCTCATTCTCTCCTTCCTCTCAAGTCGGTGCATCCTGAATATGCAGCCAAACACGACGTCTAACACCCAGCATGCTGCCTTTGTGATAACCTAGAGGCACAGTTCTGTGAATAAACAATATCCCAGAGTTTGGGTTTCCTACATTTTTTACTATCAATATGCTGTAAAAAGGCACGGGTCCGCAGTGGCAGGTTTTTGAAGGATTGAGGAAAAAGTTAGTTGAATTTTCCATGGAGTTTTGTGCCTGCAATGACTCACGATTACAGTCACTTAAACCATGGGCGTAGGAAGCATCCTGAATGTGGGGGGGGACATTTTTAGTGTGTGTGCCTTACCTCCGCTACCGGCATCGCTTCATACAACAGATCTGAGCTGTCCAACTACGGCAACACTCCTTGAACATGCGCGCGCTATGTGAGAATCTGCCTTGGTACAAAGTAGCAGTGAAAACATGGTACGGAGTTTCATTGATTTGGGCATTCTCTCAATAAGCAAGTGGAATGGATTTGATAGTGAAGCACTGACTCAGCGCTCTACAAAGTGTGGCGAGTGGATAGACCGATTCACGGACTTTCCACATGGTGAAAATGGGGGGGTTTAAACTAATCATTTCAAAAAGTAGGAGGGACTTGTCCCACCCTTATATAATGGCTGCGACGCCCATGAGGAAACACATGTTGTCTCAGTTGGATGATCAAAGCAACACAACCTGATTTTAAGCTGGCACATTACGTACTGGCATAGTGGCGTCCCATTTTCTGGGATACAATTAGAATATTTTACTGACTGGAATTTGTGAAAATGGATCAAAAACCACAGTTTAGCTGTTATGTTCAGTAAAATCACATAAATCATGAAAACAGACAACAACGTTTCTCCATTACTGTATGTGCTGTTGCTAAAGAGTAGAATATGAACTCCATTTTACGATTTTACTTTGCAAAGAATGATTTATAAAAATACATTTTCTTTGTTTTAGTTGTTGTTATATGACCATCGACATTTCTCATTAGTCCTATTCGCTCATGTATTCAATTTAACTATAAGAGCTTCTCATGAATTGACTAAATACATCACATTATTACATATACAGTGTATGGTCCAAAATGGATTTGTATGTGCACAATTGCATATTATAAAGCCTTGATCCACTAAGCCAAGTATATATAGTAAGCTCTATATTATCGTACTTTTCCAGCGTGAACAAACTTGAGACTTTGCCCTGAGTGTCTAACACTGAGACACCGTTTTGGACCTATTTGACATTTTAGAGCATACAAGCGTTGATCCATCATCATTCAAAATGTTGATACTCGCTGTTATAATGTCAGAAACAAACACAGTATTTCCTGCAGGGAGCTGATAATATGTAAGTCAATTAAAAGCTCCTTCATGTGGGCAGCTCTCTGGTGTATGCAGCGGGACGACAGCTGAGCGACGGCTCCACAAACGAAAGGTCAGCGGATGTGTGCATTAATAGTCGTGTCGCTCTGCCTCTGATTAAAAGGGCAACAGCCGCTGAAAGCTGCACTGTCAGCTAAATGTGTACAGTATTGAGTTATGTTAATTGAAATTACCTGTCATAACA
>NW_022990897.1:30000-89742 GCF_902827175.1 Gymnodraco acuticeps
TTTACAGGAATGTGTGTGACAACTTGACTCCAAAGCAGCAACACTAAAGACTTGTTGGACTGTTGGATAAGTTATTTTATTTTATATTATATTCATTTCTATATGTTTTAAAATGTATGATCTTTGGCTCTGCTGGGTTTCCTCTCTTCAGTCGTTAGAGTATTTCCATATTTAACTTTCCATTGAAATGAAACACAAGGTTTTTGATCAGATTATGTCGGTTTGCTCACTCGCTCAATGGCTCGTTAAAACAGAGGACTTCACATGTTGTTATCTGCTGAAACTTGCTATGTATCCAAATGTGAATTTTAAAGGTTTAAAGATATTGATTAGTGGCATTGCGCAGACATGTTTTCATGTGACGCTGTATTTATAAAAACACAAACAATCAGAGAAATAATGATGTGACTCTTTATTGTATTTGAAATGATAACATTATACAAGAAGTTGCTGTTGTGGGATACATGTGAATTACAGTGCAATACTTTTCAGAGGTTGACCTACCAACAGTATGAGATCAGCATGTTCAAAAGAGTTACAGACTTTTATATTTTCCATTTGTTGTTTTCAAAACACAATCTTGATCAAATATTGTGCAATTTCTGTTGAATTGATAAAAGGGTTCTATTATTACAATTGTGTTTCAAATGTATATTAAAAAAGGATCATAACAACAGTTTCAAAAGCATGAATTTGTAAACTAACATTTATAACTCAGACACTACTTTCTGATATTAAAGTTATAAAATCACAATTATTTGTTTGTCATAATAGTTGAACAATTAATGTAAACCAACCGCTAGTAAATGTATCACCTGCAAATTAAGAGTCAATCAACATTTGTTTTAACATCATGTGTTAGTCTGTCGAATGACATGACTTCTACACACATGTTAGACATCTCTATAATATCTTAAGACCGGTATTGCCATTGATCCATTTTTTGTATTTCAGATCACAGATTTTAATAGCGCTTGCTGGTCTATCACAGGCATAGATACTACCGCGAATATGCACACCGTAAATCATGCCTTTGAACTCCACTCCTCCACCGGAGTCCCCCTAAAGAGAGCGATGTACAAATTGTTTTTCACAGAATTTTTACTGGAATAATCATTTATTATAAACTGGTAAATCGGGCAAACTCACCTTACTTGTATCCACGTCAGGTTTTTGGTAACAGATCAATTGTTCATTTTTATTGTAAAATGAACTGGCAGTGTTACAGATTTTCTCACACTGGACAACTTCGGTGTTTCCACAATGGAGAGTGGTTTTCAAATCGCCTCCTAGATGACAATATCAAAAGGTTTGTATGTAAATATTTGTCAACAATGTTACCAACTTTTCTGTACACCTAACATCTGGAACAAACTACCGCTCTCCTTAATTGGCTGAATGTCAACAATTTAATTGAACCGAACACAATAGTCAATACATTTTACAGGGAAAGGAAAAAAGTCAAGAATCAAACTACACTTCCGAAACCCCAACAATATGGCGGACTTGATGCACCCAACCTCAACCAATACTTCCTATCCGACCAGCTGCAATATATATGTCACTGAAGAAATAACACAAATTCAGCCTGGATCGACATCGAACAAAAACAGAAGAACTCTGTGTTAGACATTGACAGTATATAAAATAAACAGATTCATATCACCTTTTAAACCAGTAGCATCTGCCCCTGTAGCTCCAATACCTGCGATCTGGACTGTATCGGTTCTGAAATACAAAACAAGACTCAACATTTGTAATGGATGACAGGGGAATTTCTCAGTTTTTAGTAATTAAGAGTGGAATTTTCCAAATGATTAAAGATCATAACTCACATTTTGGGAGTGTTGCTACAGACAGTAAGTCGTGCAAAGGGAAATCCATGATCAGCATCAGGTAGCTTCAGAAGCATGAGGTCATGAGGCCCATCCGGGTCACTATACCTGATAGGTTGATCTATGATTATCACCTCTTTCCCTTTTGTTTCTGCTGGATGAAAACCTAAAATTGCTGTCACAGTCCTACAAATAAATAAAAGAGTGACATTACTTACTAAGTGTAAATGCATCATACTGTGATATTACATGTTATTAAACATAAACACAAGCAAGTTATCTTAATTTCATCAAAAGCTATATGTCTTTTTAAAATAAATTGTTATTTTTATTTTTAAAGGAAAACGTTCTCACTCTCCCGGCTCCACGTTGTGACCTGCAGTCAGAATCCACTGTTTACTGATCAGAGATCCACCAGACGCAAATGTATTTCCCTTCGCATCAACTGTTCTCAGCCTCACATGGTACTTGTGGTCCTTTTTATCGCATGGGACACCTTTGTATACTCTCTTATCCAGATCCACCACTCTGCTCACTGTCACACCTGCAAGAGAAGATCCACCACCAAGACACTGAAAGTAAGAGCAGTGGTTGTTGTACAGAGGGTTGGGGAGGGTAACTTTAAGTATCACAATCAACTTTTGGATCACCTAACCATCAAATGCATTGCAAATAAATAAGAGAGAAAATAAGTATCAATAAGATGGCTTTTACTTATTGTACTATGTAATACAACAGAGCAATGTAGCGTTTCTTAAATTACATTACTCACACAACAAGTGTAATCTTTAATTGTATATAATGGTAAAAGTAAGCAGCAGAAGTCTAAGTGGTAGCTGATACTCACCGGCCAACAGCAAAAGAAGAAGACCTGTCGTCATGGTAGTCATCATGGTAGCCATCTCTGTCGATGCCTGCCCTCCTAGTGCCCTGGTGGGGCTTTTTTAAATCTTTTCACTCTGTCCTGCTGGCCGTCCAGCCACCAATCACCTCAGGAAGGTCTATCAACACAACCCCATTGGCTAAAGATCACTTATCAAATGCTCCTGCCCTATGGCTGAACAATGTATCAGACATACAAAAACTGTGTCTTCAAATAGATACATATTATTTAAGTGTAAGAAAATATTAGAAAGACTTGGCTTAAAGTTGACTTATTGACAGGAAGAAAAATCCTTTTGAAGCAATGAAGTGAACAAGTTACTGTGTGGCTGTGTAGCAGTGTCTGCATTCACTCTGCAAACCTTTAAACATCCTAGAGATCAGTTTCTTCCTTCAAACAAAGGAAATAATAACTCTTTACATGTACCTTTTGGGTTTCAAAGGTACATGTAAAGTGAAGGTTGGATATCACTGATTGATGGTGTTTTTATATAACCCACTATTTATTCAATTTTCCTATTTTAGAAGAAGCAGAAGAAGAAGAAGGACCTTTATTAATCCCCCTTTATAAATTCAGTTTCCACTCTGTCGTACACAGACATGCGTTTTTATACAGGTCATACAGTACACACAGTACACACTTTTTACAACATGCACATACATACACAGTTATATGCAGACATGCACATGCAGTTGAGAGGTCAGAGCGGAGGCAGCCAGTCTAGCCGGAGCCAGTGAGCAGTTGGGGGTTAGGTGCGTTGCTCAAGGGCACTTCGGCAGTGGCCCAGGAGGTGAACTGGCTCCTCTCCAGTACCAGTCCACACTCCGTGTTGTTTGGTCCGATCGGGACGTGACCCGGCGACCCTTCGGTCCAAAGTCCAATCCCATACAGACTGAACCACTCCCGTAAGTAGGGAGGATTCTTTATTCTATGTGTTATAGGACATTAAAGAAATCACTTTGGACATTCAAAAAAGACACTGGCTTTCAGACTTTTTATATAATGAACTCATTTATACAGAAATTGTTCAAAAGCACTGGAGGAAAAAAGGCCGTCATTAAAGTGATAGCTCTGTACATGACTTGTAACTAGGCGGGTGAGTGTTTCTCTGTGTGTGTGTGTGTGTGTGTGTGTGTGTGTTCCCTTTAAAGTTGTCCGGACCTCACCTCGTGGCATTTATAGGAATGTGTGTGACAACTTGACTCCAATGCAGCAACACTAAAGACTTGTTCGACTGTTGGGTAAAGTTATTTATTTGATTTTATATTAATTTCTATATGTTATAAAATGTATGATCTTTGGCTCTGCTGGGTTTCCTCTCTTCAGTCGTTAGAGTATTTCCATATTTAACTGTCCATTGAAATGAGCACAAGGTTTTTGATCAGATTATGTATGTTTGCTCACTCGCTCATTGGCTCGTTAAAACAGAGGACTTCACATGCTGAATGGTGTGTGGTGTTTTTGCATATCTTGATTTCATAAACGCACCGTTATGACTTTACAACTGCTCTTGTTATGTATCCAAATGTGAATTTCAATATCAATCTCTCATTGTAATCTATCACAGAGACCTTTGTGTTCATACTCTCTCCTCTCCTCTGCCTCTCTAATTTTCTCTCCTCACGTTTTCCTTTCCTCCTCTCTCTATCTTCATCTCCTCCTATTTGAACTTGTTTTAACCTTAATTCTATATCCTTATCTGATTTCCAACCACTTTTGGTTAATGTGACTCTTGTTAACTAATCATGTCCAATCGCGACTTATCATTAAGATGTGGCTTTATTTGAGAGGTGAACCCAAGTTTCCATATTTCCCAGAAAAAAAAGTATTTCAAAAAACGTGTGCAGTGGAAGATATGTTTTATAATATACCTATTACTACTCACTACTCTTCACTTCAGTGGGAAGCACTGTACTATAAGTTTAAATGTACACAGACTGTATGCCTATTCAAAACTTTAACTTCCAATACAGAAAAATACCTAATTTAGGCTTAATTTTTGTTGAGAAATATAACAAAATACAGTAAGCTATCAGAGAAAAAACGTGTGTTAACATAAGTACATTATTTCAGTTAGATGAGCACAAAGGTTTTAGGGATGGATTACAATGAAATTGAAAATGCCCTTTGATTCCATTACACTAGCAGCCATAGTGTGCTAACCGTTCGTTTATCAATCGTTCGTAAGGCAAATTCAGAAGATAACAACACAATGAATGTGAAGTCCTCTGTTTTAACAAGCCAATTAAATATTTTACTGAGTAGCAAATGGACTTAATCTGATAAAAAGAACATGTGTTTAATTTCAATGGACAGTTAAATATGAAAAAACTCTACAACTGAAGAGAGGAGGATTATTTATTCTGCTCTATGTTGTACATTAGAAAAATAATTTGAGACACTGGCTTTCAGACTTTTTGTATGAGAAACTAGACTAAGTTAAAAAGCCATCTTTAAAGTGATAGCTTTGTGCATGACTTGTAACTAGGCGAGTGTGTGTGTGTGTGTGTGTGTGTGTGTGTGTGTGTGTGTGTGTGTGTGTGTGTGTGTGTGGTGTGTGTGTGTGTGTGTGTGTGTGTGTTTGTGTGTGTGTGTGTGTGTGGTGTGTGTGTGTGTGTGTGTGTGTGTGTGTGTGTGTGTTGTGTGTGTGTGTGTGTGTGTGTGTGTGTGTGTGTGTGTGTGTGTGTGTGTGTGTGTGTGGCTTTTTTTCTCCATAATCTGTTCAGGATGAATAATTATCTCACTCCTTTTATCCATCTTTCATCTCTGCTTTTATTGTATTGTTGCCGTTTGTCTCACTTTCAATATTGCACATGAACACAAAGACCCAGACACACACACAAACCCACTCACACACACACACACACACACATTCGCTCTCTCCTTTATTATAATTATTTCCACAACAATGATTGGGCCAGTTGATTAAAAAGGGTCTTCTGGGAGCTGTTTCCTGGCTAATGGCGTCTGCATTCTACACAATGAGTTCACAGAGTACAACACAAGAAACTATATGAAACACACACACACACACACAAACAGACACCCCCCCAAACACACACACATGCACAATTGCATAGTTTTTTACATTTAGCAGGAATTGCATACATAAGCGAGTCACGCAGACATACATTTGCTGTGTGATGGCATCTGAGATGTGCCGATTCATTTGTTATGTGCAGACAAACAAGCAAGCAGACACTTTTCTACATAAATACAATATTGTAATCATAGTCAGATTCATTTTAGCTGAACTGTTGTTCAACCACCGTTAAACAGGGTCATCTTGTATTTGTCAATATATTACATATTTTCAGAGCGCAGATGGAGCTTAGATCCTCATTACACCAGAAAGCTTAAAAGATTCATTTATTTTGTTACAGTTTTGAACGCATTGTTTTGACCATCAGTCAAATTGAATAACCACAATACTCCCAAAGGTAACTGCATGCATTGTGGAGCAAAGATAAAAGTTCAACATATTTTTTAACAAAAAAATATGGAGCTGAATCCGGGCCAAAAGTTTTTGATCGTTTGAAATCAATTATCTATTTGAAGGTTTGAGTTTTGATGCTGAAGTCTGAAAATTACAATAATTGATGATGCTACCTTCAGGGTCGGTTTACATAATACGTAATGACTGCACAACACACTGTACAACTTTAAAACACTGGAAGAACAATGCACTATCCAGTTTGTTGCTATAAAACAAAACATCCCTTTGTTCCCTCTTAAAGGGACAGTAGACTTCCTCCCACTTCCTTTAAACTAGCTTTGTGGAACATGATTTAAGATCTACTTTAACATTACATTGCATTTAGCTGACGCTTTTATCCAAAGCGACTTACAATAAGTACATTCGACCAGGAAGACACAACCTTGAAGAAAACAGAATCATAAAGTACATCAGGTTTCATAGAGCCAAACATTTCAAGTGCTACTCAACTGGCTTTAGGTAAGCCAGTCCTTTGTTAGTATATAAGCGCTCTGTTAGCAGTTCTTTGTTAGTAATTCTATCGCTCGAAGTGGAGTCGAAAGAGATGAGTTTTCAGTCTGCGCCGGAAGATGTGTAAGCTTTCTGCTGTCCTGATGTCAATGGGGAGCTCATTCCACCATTTTGGAGCCAGGATAGCAAACCCACGTGTTTTTGCTGATGGGAACTTGGGTCCCCCTCGCAGCGAGGGCGCAGCGAGCCGTTTGGCTGATGCAGAGCGTAGTGCACGCGCTGGGGTGTACAGTTTAACCATGTCCTGGATGTAGGAAGGGCCAGATCCATTCGCAGCATGGTAAGCAAGTACCAGTGTCTTGAAGTGGATTCTAGCAGTTACTGGAAGCCAGTGAAGGGAGCGGAGGAGCTGATACACTGCAATATGTGCAGTCATAGTCTCGTTTGTTGTTACTAATCACACCAACATGTCGAAGTTAATGTTTTAATTATAAATTGGTTTGACTCAACGTTCTCCTTAAGATGTGTGTCCTCCATCCGGTTTATTACACTCATTACTTCCTGTACTTAGTTTAAAGTGTCATTCTGCATCAGCTGTATGTGTGCAATGTGCCTAAAAGATGTTTACGTTTTGGCTTCATTTTGATTGCTATCTGCTTCTTTACCCCACTGTCGGCCCAGCAGAGGCTTTCTGTCAGCTCAAATTGGCTGCACTGGGTTGACGACAAAAATAGACACACAGGTTGTTATTCCTCCCCCCCTTAGTCAGCTTATTAGACCTCAATGCCCCCTTTAGTTTCTCACTTTTCATCCCTCCATCTTCCCCTCAGATAACTCTATCAGTAATAGGCTCCAGTGGAGGCGGCCTCCTGCTGAGAAACTGATTTACTGTGCAACCTGAAAGCAGAAGAACGAGGTTAACGCTTCTTTCTGTCTTCGCCACTACTGATTCACTGCATTGTGTTTAAGAAGTTACCCTGCAGAAAGAGGACAAGAGGAAGGCTAAGGGAAGGGAGAAGAGAACATTAGCGATAAGGAAGAGAACAAGGAAACAAACACAAAGCTGCAGCGTATAAGACATGCTGTTCAACATTTAGTTCGACAACCTTTTGCATTCGTATTCATCTATCAATTGCATTTCTTAGAGATCCTGAATCTGATTCTTGGAAATGAAACCTAAATAAGAGCAAAAAACACTGGTTTACAGAAATAGGGATGTTTTTCATTGAAAAGCTGAAAAATGCAACAACAAACTCAAAACTCCTAGTTACAATTCAGTGTGTGTGTGTGTGTGTGTGTGTGTGTGTGTGTGTGTGTGTGTGTGTGTGTGTGTGTGTGTGTGTGTGTGTGTGTGTGGTGTGTGTGTGTGTGTGTGTGTGTGTGGTGTGTGTGTGTGTGTGTGTGTGGCCTAGCATTACTATACTTGTGGGGACCTAAATCTGTTTACACAGTCACGTGCGGGGACTCGCCTCCCTTATGGGGACAAATTGGAGGTCCCCATGAGGGGAATCATTAATTTTAGGGTGAAGACTTGGTTAGGTTTAGGGTAAGGGTTAGGGTTAGGCATGTGTTGGTTATGGTTAAGGTTAGGATAATTCTCCAGGAAATGCATGTAAGTCAATGTAATGTCCCCGGAAGTGATGTATACATGGTATGTGTGTGTGGGTGTGTGTGTGTGTGTGTGTGTGTGTGTGTGTGTGTGTGTGTGTGTGTGTGTGTGTCTTAGTTCTGTGTTTTGTACCAACTGCAGTAGCTGATATCTTTGCATCATCCGTTTTATGCATAACAAATGAATTGAGATGGTTTGATATATAAACACACACATATATACACACACACGCCCCCCCCCCACACACACACACACACACACACACACACACACACACACACACACACACATAGATACTCTGAGACTTGAGAGTGTGATTAATACTTTGTCTCTATGCAATTTACATGATATCCATTAAGTTAATTTGCCTAGTATGCAAATCATGCAGAGCTCATATTTCTTTGTGAGCGCTCAGCTAAATAATTTCTCTCCCACTGCGTGAAGCTGTGATCATATTTATTGAATTAGCTTTTATTATTTACATTTTATGAGCCTGAAAATCACCAAATGATAATAAATGCACTTTTACATTGGACAATCTACAGTGTTGTTGTTCGACGCACTAGTTGCTGTTAGGAGGAACTTCCAAGTGTTGGTAAATGATGAATACAATTCTAAAAATATCTAACTATTTTGTATTTTTGTTGGAAATGTGAACATATTTCTTTTAAACATTTCCAACAATTTTCAAACCTAGTGAAAAACCATATCATGGGAAAGGATCCGCGTTGCGTGTTTTTGAGATTTGGAGTCCTCTTCAATGACGGCATTAGAGGTGAAGACAACAAGATCTTGTGAAGCTGTGTGACGAAGGTAACTTCGTCACTATGGACTGACGGCTTCAGGCCGGGTAATATTGCACTTTATTAGCGTGATTGCACAGTATGTTGACATTACATATTTGCACATAATTTATACTAATTATTGAGGTAGTATTTTTTAACTGATTAAACCGTATTTATTGGAATGTCGGCAGGTGCTGGTCGGGTCCTCGGCTCCGCCTGAAAAGATAGGGGAGTTTGCGAGAGCGCCGAGAGGAGTTATGCTGGGGTAAGGATGACAGCGGTTGAGAGTAATCAGGGTGCAAATAATATGTTGATATCTGTGGCTGATGATTGTGTGCACCTGGTGTCCTGTGTTGTCTCCTCCCCCCTCACCTGTGTCTTGTTAGTATGTGTGTATTTAGGTGCTGTTTCCTTGTAACTGGGTGTGTGTGAGATCCTTGTGGCTGCAGGATGTGTGCAAGGGGAACAGCAGGATTGAGGCTGTGAACTTTGTGCACATGATTTTAATAAATGCCCACGTCGGGTTATATTTTTGGACGTTCTGCCTCTGCCTCCTTGCTTGGTCTGGGCCGCTCAACGGTCAGTCTCACACGCTACTAAAGTCCTTCTTTTGTCTCCGTTTTAACTTAAAGTGGCAGATAATTGAAAATATTTAAAGACCAATTGGAACACATTGGGTGGTTTTACTCACGTTAAGCAAGCGTCTTTGATCTTACTATCTCTTTTAAATCCACTATAGCAAGTACAAAGCCTTTTGGGATTGTCCCACCCAGGAAAAAACTGCAGTATTGATTGTTTGCTTGAGTACATATATTTCTGACCTGGAAGTCCTTTAAATAATGAGTCAGTAGCAATGGATAAAGTCATGTGATGCTGTTAGGAGTAGGGTTGCAAAGGGGCGGAAAGTTTCCGGTACATTTCCGGAATGTTTCCATGGGAAGTTAAGCTGGGGAATTTTGGAAATATTCGATGCAAAATTAAACACAAAAACATGACATTTCAACATATTTAAAAAAAAAAAGTAGAACAGAACAAGTTTTAATAATTTTATTGAACAATTATTTGTTTCATTGAAGAACGAAAACAGGAATGTTGAGTTAAATGTTACTCATCCCCCCCAACCCCACTCATTAAAAAATGAACAAAAATGCACCCCCCATCCAAAAATCCCCACAAAGTCCCATTCTAAATGAAAAGAGCCCTTCTCCCTCCAAGAAGTCCCATTCTAAATGTTAAATGAAAAGAGCCCTTCTCCCTCCAAGAAGTCCCATTAAACAAAAGCAAATCTTCCTTCAAGCGATCCTCTGCATTTTTGCTAAACCCTTTCAGTCAACGGGCTCTTCCTCGGCCTCATCAACATCACACTCTTCCTCTTCCTCTTCCTCTTCAGTGTCACTGTCCAGCCTGTTGAGGATGGCTCTGTGTCCGGCTCAAAGAACCTTAGGTTTGCCCGAATGCCAATCAGTGTTTCCACTCTCATGTGTGAGCCTGTTGCGAACCTTTGTGTGGACTCAATAGCCATGCAGTAAGCAGTGTGCTATGGCATGGATATCCAAGTGTACTTGAATGGCATCTGTTTGTTTTAGTCAAGATTATGCTAAAATATACTTCCCCCAACTATATTCAAGTTCCCTACGAAGAGCCAACCTTCAATTTAGAAAATTCCCAGTTTATTCCCGTGGAAAGTTTCCATCTTTGAAAATTCCCGGAATTTTGCAACCCTAGTAGGAGTAGGTTTGGGCCGATCCAAAATAAGGTGGTTTATGTCCTACTTTCCTCGAATACGGTTAGTTTGAACTATAATGGAAGTTATCTGCTAACAATGATGAACTACTACTAGTTTCCTAAACTGAATTAAATATACAAAAACATATAAGTTGTTTTTAGAACACGGCCTGACTGTACTTTATTTATGAGAACATGTTGGCATCTTGCATGTGGATATCTGTTACTGTAATTTATTCTAAAGTTCAACAAGGTGGTGGATGCATGAACAAAATATGTTACTTTACAATACCCATAAAGATTCTTTACATGTTGAAGATCAAAATACCCCTTGCAGTAACAGTGTGTGTTGCATCTTGCCTTTCTGCTGCTAATATCTCCGCCTACTCACCGAAACACCCATTAATAATGCACTATGAATAACACAAATGGGTGCCAGCATGAATATCAACCGGTTATTTTCTCTGTGTTTACTCTATCTAGAAAATGAAAGGTTGCCATTGTATTCTAATGTTCCTTGAGCCTGTGACACGGTGCACGGCTCGGAAAATAGCTGGCTTAATGAGTAGTAATGCACAGTGGGCATGCTGTGAGCTAAGAACAGGACTGGAGTGAAAGCCAGTGCTGCACACAATCTGACATGCTTTTCAACAAACTCCCACTATCAAGAGAAGTGCACTTTCAATAACACACAGTGACACCCACACATCCACACATAAATGCATGTTTTCACCTCCAACAATTTTCTTAGCTGAAATGCAAAAAGTGAAAAGATGTAGACCGAGCCGGGTGAGAGTAAGGAACATTTGAAAACTGAACACAGAGACAGTATAACGATCCGAAGCAGAAACGCTTGCTTCGGTGTGAGTGAGAGTTTAAAAGCACAGATGTTGAACCGCACAGCTGCGCTACATTGGCTGTTGAGCGGCGGCAGATTTAATGAATGCTGCGCTCAACGATGTGCATCAAAAAAGATGGAGGCAGTCCTTGATGTAACCTCAAAAATGACCGTAGTGGACGAGAAGTTTATACATTTTCTTTAAATTAAACATGGGTTCAAATAACCTGCGGGTTCAGGATATATTGCAGAGTTATTTTGCTTATAAATGTCTTGACTGGTACCGGAGTCTAATTCGCTCCAATGGAAGATGCCCACTTTGCGTTTCCTTTGATACTACTTCATTGTATTATCAACACAAGCAGACACATTTTAAAAGGCAGATCAAGTGTAGAGAGAAGAAGGCCAAAGAAAGGAAAGTTAAATGAGAGTACAGGCAAGTGGTAGAGAGGGCAGATGCAGGTCAGTGTTGCATCCTGGGAGCTTATTCATCAGCTGGGACAAAGGGAATAACCAAATGAAGGGAGCAGAGAAAAGGGAGTCGTGCATACAAGTGTGCAAGTGCACCAGGGATAAGACTCTGCGATAGAGATAACGTATGAATGCTTAAAAAGAGGGAGAGATGAGCAGACAGAGAGGATGAGGGAGCAATCAAATGCTGCTTTGACATTAAGTAAATCTGTAATGAAGGGAGAGAATATGATTGGCTCGGTGGATATTATGATGAGGTCTGCCGGAGCGATAGTTGCCGGCGATGACCTCGGTTTCCGAAGGACAGACTCTGACTCATCTGCCATTTCTAATTGGCTGTATGGACGGCTGCCAAACAGCGTTGCCCAAATATGGATGTGACTACATACGGCGCTCATCAGGGTTAAAAGGACAAGAAATGAGAGGAGGGTTAGAGAGGAGGGAGAGATGAGAGAGGAAGGATACCATGGAGGACAGGAAGAGTAGAGAGACGTTAGGGGTGAAAGAGTTGAAGTTAAAAAGGCTGGAAGAGATAGTAGCGTCATTGAAGATTATACAGAATGGGCAAAAGGAAAGGAGGGGTAAACTAAGTTTGGACTGCACATAAAACACTATCAAATCAGATAAAACATGCAAATCAGAGCACATCACCCCCGTCCTTCACTCACTCCACTGGCTCCCTGTAACACACCAGATTATCTTCAAAGTCCTCATCATGGTCTTCAACGTCATCAACCACACTGGCCCCACCTACCTACAGGAACTGCTAACTAGAAAACATTCCCATACCTCACGCACACTCAGGTCAGACAGCTTCAATCTCCTGGCTGTTCCGCGGACAAAACTGGTCACCATGGGAAACCGTGCTTTCTCCTCCCTGGGTCCACGTCTGATCAGCTTCCAGAGAACATACGGACCTCGGCATCACTCAGTTTTTAGGAAATGCCTCAAGACCCACCTGTTCCACACCGCATTTGACTGACTGTCCTTTAATTTATTTACTTTTAAACCTTTTATGCTTTTAACCTTTATATTGCCATATTTGATCCAATATGCTCCTTTAGATATCTTTTTACTTATTTTTCCTTATAGCTTTGTGAAGCACCTTGAGATGACGTTTGTCTTTAAAGTGTGCTATATAAATCAAATGTATTATTATTATTAAGTTCACACCTTTTGTTTTGTTACACAGCTGCTTTTAGTTAGTGGTTGCAGGCACCGATGATAACACGAAGATGACACGATTCGACAAGATGCCGCTCACGAGTGCCTTACGAAGTTGCCGCTCACGAAGTTGCTGCCGGAGCCTGAGAAACTCCACCGGCGGTCATACGAAGGCTTAAGATGCCCTCACGAATGGCCCGATGTTGCTACGATCACAGCCGAATTTGAACATTTCCTTTATCGTGTGTCCATCGGGTGTCAATTTCGGGACAGTGTGACAGGGGCTTTAGGGGTTGCAGGCCTCTGAACTTCTGCCATCAAAAACAACTTCCGGTGAGTTCAACAGGTCCGTTTTTTTTGTACTCATTTGTTGCTTTTCTTCTCCCAAAAGCAAGCAAAAAACGGATAAAGGCGGGATCAAGTGCCAGAAACAAAATGCCACATCAAGCAAAGATGAAACAATGCAAATTGCTGCAAATCAACAAAGATGAGAACATTTAGACTCACAAGCTCTCAAACAAGCAGCGTGTTTAGCTCGAAAAACAAGGTTGTTGATATCTGCAAACTAAATTCATTGAATAAATGTGTGTTTTGTCACTTCATGGAGCAAGGAAGCATATACATGTGGAGAAAAAGAAAGGAGGTACAGTCTGCGACAGTTATAAAGCTGAATGAGTACGTATTTCAAAGGTCAAGACGTGACACTGTCTAACCACTGGTTTAGCACACACATTAATTAGCCTTGGTCCGTGGCTCTGTCTGAAACTAAGTCCATTTCCACTTTCACCTCCACTGACTCCCGTGTTTCTGCCTCAGAATTAGAGCCTTTTACTCATCTCCGACTAACCGAGCAATTTCTTGGTTTGTAATTCACTAACGAGAGCGGGATTGGTTAATGATGATGATGGAACACCTGGCTCTTTTTAAAAGTTTCAGCTTGTACTTTTATAAGTTGCAGGAGAATTAAACTACTATTTAAGTTCAAGAGTGTTCCAGTTGTTAATAGGGTTTATTCCTATTCATTTTCCCTTTCTCTATGGACTTATAATGTGAAAAGTGTTTTCTAAAATGTACCCAAGTACTGTAGTTAAATCATTTTAGATACCTGTACTTCCCTTGAGTATGTATACATTGTGCTAATATTGTTATTTGTACTCCATAACCTTTATTTTACAGCTTCTACACTGGCACATTTTCTTATTTAGATTATTAATACAGAATATAAATCAACTGGTATGTTATGACTTGTAGATTAAGCTACCCGGCAGTATAATGAGTATTTTAAATTAGCTCTAAGTTTACCAGCTGCAACGTGATAAACACTGTACATTCATTATTATACAAAAATGCAATATAGGAGGTTTTGAAAGTTGGCTCTCCCACAGATTTTTGGTACTTTTACTTGATGTTGAATGCAGGACTTTTACTTGTATCTGAGTATATTTACACGGTAGGGGAGAGTGGGGTAAGTAGTGCCAATTTTTACTTAAAGTGCCTTTAAAGCAAGGGGATTACAGTAATGCATCTAACTAAAATATGTACATATAGTTTAGGATGTTGTGCATCCCTGGGAACAATCACTTCGGATCTTAAATAAACTGTTTGAGAAATATAGATTTAGAAAAAAAAGTGGTTTTGTGGCACAACTTGCCCCCGGTGCGGGGTAAGTTGTGCCATTAGAGACAATACACTGGGGTAAATTGTGCCATTGATAATTGAAGTAAAACAGATCATTTTAATCTCACAAACAATAATGCTATATAAAAGCAAGACAAATTCAATACAACATTATTTATTTAATGTTTATTTAAAGTTTTAACAACATCAAAGGCCACTTTTCTATAACAAGGCCTATGAACACCTAACATCCTACTTGTCCAATGCTGCAGGGAAATATGAACTTCTGTTCCCTTCTGGCTGTACCACCAAGTTTTGTGGTGTGGCCAATTTGCTTAAACAGGACCTAGCGCCACATGAACACATACTCAGAACAAAATTCCAAAATGAGCACCTAATCATCTGCAAATCATCTGCATCTGAATCTCTTCACAGATTCGGCCTACTACTGAACATCCCACTTGTCAATGCTGCAGGGGAATGTGAACTTATACTCCCTTCTGGCTGTACCACCAAGTTTTTGTGGAGTGGGTAGTTTCTTGAGCACATCACCTCTAGGGATGACTCCTTCATCATTCTCTCTAAATGTGAAGATGGGCTTTCCATCAACAGACCTCTTATAACTTTGCTTCAGAAACTTTGCACTGATCTCGTCACCTTCAACATTCTCCACCAATTCAACATAGTTATAGGATTTGGATTTTTTACCTGCAAACTTCACAATGACAAAGTCACCAGCAGACAGATCCTTGTCACCATCATCATCATCACTCTGGACATCTGAACTCTCATAATGAGTGGCATCGCTAAATGGAATCGGAAAGTCACTCTCTTCTGAGCTACTGGAGAGCACTTTCTTTTTGGGCTTGGTTGGTTTTGACCCTTTCAGAGCCCCCTTCTTATTTCCACTCCTTTTCTTCTTTTCAGCCCGTTCCTTTTCTCTGCTGTGTGTCTTCTCCAGGCGATCTTCTGCCTCATCATTGGTGGTGGAGCTTTCTTCTGAGCTACTGTACACAGCTGTTTTCTTCTTGGTTTTGGTTTGATTTGCAGCTTTCAGAGCCCTTTTCTTCTCTCTTTCATTCTTTTTATTTTCCTGTTCAGCCTTTTTATCTTCTTTTTCTTTGTGAGCCTTCTCCAACTCCATCTTCTCAGGTGTGTCGGTCACGATTCTTGTTTTCACTTTCTTTCTTACACTTTTTTTTTTTCTTTCTGTGGCTTTTGGCAAGGGAAGAATTACTTCTGGAGACACATAACCCAAGTGAGCAGAAGAACCAGATTTGTCACTTGATAAGTGCTCGGGAGTGGCAGGTGGCTCTCCTGGGTCTGGATCTGCTTCAAGGAAAGGAAAGGAATAACAATAAAATACAATAAAATAAAATAAAATACAATAAAGTAATATATAGTAAATAATCATAAGTTGGGGTAAGTTGTGCCACTGGCACAACTTAACCCAGGCCCTTTGGCACAAATCACCCCAAGCCCACCATTTTGAAAAAAATGCATCCCCCAGCTGTTTTGAGCTAGCATCATGCTAACTGTATAGACTCATAGTGTAGCTTACTAAAGCACTAAAACATGTGTGAACTGTTTTCAAAGTTGTCTAAATTGTTCAAACACAGCAATCAAAAAACCTTGATCAAATACATTTTACTTTGGAGGGCAAAAAATGGTTTTTTGAACTTAAATGTGCTTACCTCTCAAGCCATGTGTCTCCCTTCTTTGCAGGATGATTGAAATGGATGCCTCTTCAAAAATATGTGGTCACATGACCAACTTCTTCTATGGTTTTCTAGATAACAGGGGTGGAACTACTTGCCCCTTGGCACAAATTACCCCACTCTCCCCCTATCGCTACTAGGGGTGGGAATCACCAGGCTCCCCACGATACGATACTATTGCAATACTTAAGCCACGATACGATAGTATTGCGATTCTGCGATATGCTAAGTATTGCGATACGATATATTGCGATATTGCAAATCACATGGGTCATATCCATATATAGACATGCTTTTATTTTGAATGCGACTTTGCGCTATTAGCAGGAAGTTACTGTTCCAAAAGCAAAAACTTGACGGGGAAAAAGAACGGAGAAAAAGTACAGATATTAACGGAGATTTCAACATTTAAATACGGCGATATCAAAAGATAAAGTTTACATTCAAGTGTTAGCAAGAGGCACAAGGTTAGTGTTAACTGTAATATAAAAATGTGGTTTGTGTCTTAATTCGTTTATATACTATTATAACTAACTATTTGAAGTGCACTTGTTTAATGTTATTCTAAAGTAATGCTCACATGGATATCTTATGTAGTTTTTTTGAGTTTTCAATAAATTAGACATCAGTCAAGTGTACGACAATCTTTTAGAGGGATATGCTAGTTTATATAATAAAATATCGATAATTGGCGTCCGTGTATCGATACAATATCGCCTCGCAAAGTATCGCAGGCTGCAGTGTTGCAGGAAGCAGAGCTGGGAAAAGTACTTGTTTATTTCAGTAAAATAAGTGATTAGGGGTGGGGGATATCGTATGCTGTATCGATATAATCGTATGCTGTATTGATTATATCCCCCACCCCTAATCGCTCCCTTTACTGAAGTAAGCGAGTACTTCTCCCAGCTCTGCTTCTTGCAACACTGCAGCCTGTAGATTCTAAGTGTCAGACTTTTAACCTTTTCTGGAAGACAGTCAGTCTGTGTTCACTAAGTTGACAGCGAGAAAGTGAGGAACTCAGACGGAGAGACGGGAGTAGAGAGAGACAGGAGTGACTGTATCTTGTCTGTCAATCTCATCAGTGCTGACCACAGAGGAAGAGAAAGATACTCTTTCCATGTGTTGCCCACTTCACCTTAAATCTGCCCCGAGGGAGTCTGCAGAGAAGACTCCTGACACTCCATCTCACCGCTGGTCTTTACATCCTGACTTATTTATTTGCTTTCTGCTCTTCCAGTCCTTTCCTTTTTAAAAAAATAAATAATTGGGGATCGTAAAATACTACTTTTTGTGAAACTCGATGGTTGACAGGATGTTTTTCCATTTGATCACAGTATTCGGGCGTGTGGTGACTAATGCCTCTCAATATCACCATGGATTGATACTGTGGACCATTTAGCACTCCAATAACAACCACCAAATTATTTGTATTAATTTTGTTTATTTAAACCAAAAAACTGCAACACGGTTGAAAACTGTGAGGTCACCTCAATACCCCGTGGCCCATTGCCTCATCTAGTGCTCACAAACAACAAAAACATTCAAATGGTCACAGCGGGGCGAACAAAAGTTTGCTATAACTTTGTCCAGGGTAGTCGTACTCCCACCAAAATCACACTGGTGTTTGCTGTCCCCCTCTAGTTTGTGCACACAAAAGCATTTTACTCTTTCGGCTCATCATTTGAAAAACCAAAGAGGGGCTTCCATATCTGGCAGATGTTGCAGATTCTATCTGCATCCACCACATGTGTATTTGTTGTCTTTTGGTGGTCCGTTCACGCAGTCATGGTGGAACCACTGATTACACACATCACAGTCAATCTGTCTGCACTCACAAACTGTACGCAATACTCGTAATGTTACTTTGTTCCGGTTACTTATGTTGTGGCAGATATTTAAGTAAGCTTGGTTAGCGCTAATAGTGAAATTGCTCTGAAGATGGAGGTGATATTCTATTAATGTTCACGTTCAAACAGTCGGTGATTTTTGCCGGCCGTCTTCCCTGCATACAGCAGTTTTTCTGTATTTCCTTTCTCCTGTAATATGACTTGATCGCTTTAAACTCCGCACACTGAGCTCTGATTGGTCAGCATGGCGGTGCTTTCACTGAGTTGATCTCTTATCTTGGAACCAAACCAGCTCCAGACCAGGTTATCCGCTCAGCATAAGTTACCATGGAGATCTACCCGGGTAAGAAGTGAACCAGCGTCGTAGGACAGAAAACTCAGAGTTAACCCTGCTCGCTAACCGCAAATCCTGCTTCGTAGTAAAGGCCACTGGTTTGATTTAGTTTTGCTTGCTACTTTTCCTTTTGTTGATCGTGCCTGATTGCCCCGTTTTCATGTTTTTGTAAGTACAGCTTTCATTTTAACAAAGCTCGCTTTTTTTTCCCTGTCCTTATCTGCCTCCCCTGTTTGTGCTGCGTTTGGGTCTGCATACCACCAAACCCTGACACCAAGTGTGTTTTGTTATCTTATAAAACACTGAAGTCCATTTCCAAATTAACAATTATTAAAATATATGAATTATTTTGTACTTCTGTGTAGAGCTGCAGAAACGCTACAATTACAGCAAAGCACATTCTACCAAATTCATTTTCATTTGCTGATAATACAACGTTTTTAAATGATAATCTGCCCTCTACCTGACCTTTGCAATAACAGCACTTCAGATTTTGTTCCTTTTTAATTCTCTCTTTCCAGATAACTGAAAATATTCTGTAATGTCATTCACTAATATTTTAATTTCATGGTCCAACTCCCCCCAATATGTTTCTAAAGGGAGAGAAAGATGGGAGGAAGCTAAATAGTGAGAAAGGAAAAGGAGGGAGAAAGGAGGAAATGCATGGGAGGAGATGGTGACTGTTTTAAAGGGAAGGAGTGAGGAAAGGAGATAAGTGAAGGGAAAAGGAAAGAGTGAATGGTTTCCATTAGCTTTGCTTAGTTGAACCCACAGCGTTAATTAATCTGGAACTTTCTTTACAAAGTTCTTATTATAACTTCATCACCTTTTGTCTTGACTTTGATTTGCATACTTTATCCTTGACTCACCTCCACAGCCCCGTAGAAAGGCTTAATGATCCGGGCTATATGCTGTAGAGTCAGGTTTTATACTGCATTTACTTAACATGCATTTTGTTGTTATTATTGTCATGTACAATAGCTTTAATCTTAAAGTGTTCTAGGCTACATTATGTTATTGTATTAGTACTTTATATCGTATACTTTATTCTCTGACTTCTATCTCACTGTGCTCACATTTTTCTGGATATATTTTCATTGAGAAAAACATTTTTATTGTAGGGAAACAGAGACCCAGTATTCCAATACTTCAATAGCATTGGGAAAGGTTTGGATTATTTTAACATAAAGTACTTATTTTTGAGTTTATAACTTTCTTTTTGAATGAATTTATAAGTTGCTTTGGATAACACTTCAGCTAACTGTTACGTAATGTAATTCTGAATTCTGGAATAGCCTCCCAACTGAGATACGGGATTGTCCCACTGTCCCAAGAAGCTCAGCGCAAGTTCTTTCAGGAAGACTGGTATACATTCACTCCGCAGCTGCTTATAACACAGCTCATCACAGGCTTTCTGTTAACCTATTACATTCACCTCAATCTCAGCAGCCAATCATCGAGCTGCAGCCACACTTTAAAATGGTTCTCCTCTCTCCTGCAGTCAGCGTGATTTCAGGTGTTCATGCTGTCGCCCGCCTCCTCCCCATCCGCCTCCTCTCATCACATCCAGTGCCAGGAGAGCTAATCCAAATACCTCATCACACCCCCTCTTCATCCCATCTCCTCATCAAATCCAGATCTTCAGCGTCATCAGAGTCTAGACCCCGGGGGGGTTCCCTATATGCTCACGGCTGCATTTCCCCCTTTAGATATACCATTTCAGGATCGGGGTCTAATCGCCAAAGACTTAACATTTATCATATGGCATGTGTCAATAAATGTTCTTTAAACAAATGAAGTCTCTCCTGATTGAAATTAACTTTAATACAGGGGTATCTTCTCTTGGACTTTATATGTCGTAGCTGCTATATTGTACTGCTATGTGGTAAATACTTGTGCGTGCTGTTTTTGCATATCATGTATTTATTTGTGCTGTCTTTATAAATGTCATGTTCTTATATGTTGTATGTGAGGGACTACGGATGGAAATTAGCTCTAAGCTAAAATCCAGCATATTTACACTTGAAGCATTATTTGTCTTAAGTGTTCGTTAATGTGCATTGTCCCTGTTCAAATAAATGAAATGAACGAAACATTTAAGAATCGCCACTTTAAACACAAGTGAACTACTGTGAAATATCTTTTCAAATCTGATCAATTTCTATTCAAATGCTTTGCCATTTTTTGGACATGTGAAACTCTCATGTCTATAATACACTGTTCATCTACATCTGCTTATTCAAAATGTCCACATGTTTATATACCATCAACTTATTACAGTATTTATTCTACTGCAGTATTTACATTTTGGTTTACATGCACACACAGTATCTTACTTTTGCCGGCATCATTCTTGCACCCTTGTATTTCTCCGACAGCCTTGACAGGCTTGCATATGACAATTCAACCTAGAGTCTTGAATTTGAAAACGTGTGTGTGTGTGTGTGTGTGTGTGTGTGTGTGTGTGTGTGTGTGTGTGTGTGTGTGTGTGTGTGTGTGTGTGTGTGTGTGTGTGTGTGTGTGTGTGTGTGTGTGTGTGTGTGTGTGTGTGTGTGTGTGTGTGTGTGTGTGTGTGTGTGTGTGTGTGTGTGTGTGTGTGTGTGTGTGTGTGTGTGGATACAGACAGCAGGTGTGTCTGACAGGAACACAGCCGCCTGGTGTTCAGATGTGGTCGTCAGCCAGTTCCTCAGTATGTAGGAGCTGTTGTCAAGACCGGAGCTGGCTACATACTCTCCATCTGTCTCTTCTTCTTCTCCATAGCTTCAGGACATATACCGCATCTCTGACTCAGAAAACTGTGGACAACACACACACACACACACACACACACACACACACACACACACACACACACACACACACACACACTCTGAGAAACACAGACCTCGATCTGCCATAACACACTGTTCAGTCCAGTCGCTGGCTTTAAGAAGAGATAACACACTGACATCTCTGTTTCTCTGTCCCTCTCTCCGTGTTTCTCAGTTTGCTTCTACATATGAAACTAGTGTGAACAGCTGAGTTATGTTTCAAATATTCCCACATGTTTTTAAAGCCCCATTGAAGTCATTCTTAATCCAAATGCTCTGCTGACAGGTCTACTGAAAGACTTTTATTCGAATGCAATCACAGCACCAAATCAAATACGGTCCAAAATATCTGATTTGCTTAATCCAGCAAATAGGAGATTCCTTTAGTAATTGAAAGAGTTTAATGTAATTACCATTTACCGGCTTGGAAATAGCATTTGCATGAATATCCATCAATATAACTGATAATTAAACTCTGCTGAAGCATGCAGGAAGTACTGGTATTCAGTATTTACATGTCTGGAAAGATTACAAAATAAACATGGATGCCTCGGGTCAGCGAGTGCATTCACTAATGAAATATCATTTAGTGTTTGCAAATATGTTCATAAGACCACTTAGACCTATCATAACTTATTATATAAGTTGTTGCTAGCTATCTCCACTTCAATTCACACCGCAGTACTTTTCCCACAGCGCAGAAACGCAGAGAGACTAACTTATGGCAACACAAAATAAAACATGGGAGCGGTGGAGATGAGGAGGTGTCGGTGTTCTGGCGATTTACTCGGAAGGCTTCAGTAGAAGCTGCTGGGAGTCCCAGCAGCTTCTACTGAAGCCAGTCCCCAACTCCGGGGACTTCTGGCCGGGGACTTCCGGCCGGGGACTTTGGGCGGCAGTATACGCTGTGAAGTTGTTTGCGGCCTGCCAGTAAACCCAAAGCAGAAGAAGAAGAAGTGACGTGAGCGGCTTCATTTGCCTAATCCTCCCTCAGGGAACTTATTCCGGTGTGAACGCGATCTGAACTTAGTTCAGGAGAACTAAAAAGTTCTCCTGAACTAAGTTCTGATGAACCTTTGTGGGAAAAGTACTGCGGTGTGAAAGCGCCTCTTGAACCTGTATTAAAAAATAAAATAAAAGCTAAAATAAAAAAAATAAAAGCTCAGTCAATGGTGTTGAAACTGTAGGAAAAGTAAGATATGTGAATATTCTTCAATATTCCAAAATCCAATGGAAAAATCCCATTGGCTTTTTGTCAAGGGAGTGCTTAGGAAGCTTACTTCAAGGTCATGCCAACACAAATATGTCAACAGTGCACCACTGTATAGATGTTTGTGGCCTTGTCTATACATCTAAATGGGAAACACAGGCAGTGACTTTTACAAAATATTCATTAACGGCAATACAAAGGTTTGAAAAAAGTCGCTTTTTAACAACTTTGAGCCAAATATGTAACGCTGCTCGCCTGCCCTATTTACTGGACATGTTGTATAAAGATGATATAACTCATAATCATCAGTGTTTGCACATGAGCGGACACAAGGTTTCACAGGACGGAAAAAAAACAGAAAAACTGGTTATAAACCGTAGGGACCCTGGACTGGATGAGGTTTGATTCTATAACTGCAGTTTTTTCAATTATAATTCTCCCTTGAATCCTCTATTCAAGGAAAAAGGCTGTTTCTCACTGAAATGGAAAGTGTGTGTGTGATGCTGCAGATTGTGTGTGTGCTGCTGCAGATTGTATGTGTGATGTGCATCAGTTTGAAGGTCAGAAGTGCCAGTCAAAGTCTGGTGACATGACAAACATACAAAGTAGAAGTGTGTGGAACAGAAGTCAATTCCCATGTAAACCATCTTATGATTTATAGTCTCACCCCAGCTCAGCCTTGGAGTGTGTGTGCAGGCTTGTGTGTGTTAATAAAGAGGGTGGCAGAATTTCAATAAATAGTGTGACAAAGTGAGAAGACAACCGAGCAGCGAGATAGCACCTGAGAAAGAAATGAAAGTGAGAAAGGTGTGAATTTCTCTTTGTTTCTCCGTCGTATCTCCGGATAGATTGTTGACCTGCAGAAAACCCCAAACACAGACATCACACAGTGTAGAGGCACGGAGAGTGCAAAAGCTGTCAGGAAGGTGATTTTACACGATGTTACATCGATAGCGGGAGAGGTTGTGACGGTGTGTTTGTGCAGCCATCTGCTTGTCTAATAGACTTTTGGTTAACGCTGCAGCTGTGGTTAACACACATAATTACAGCCAGAAATCAAGCAATATTACAAAGAGCTCATGTTCACACCTTACACACAGCCTATGCACACACAGAAATGAAAGACGGGACTTTTCTGATTCACTGATTAAAACTGAATATTTATTTTATACTTTTTGTTGTGATTACTTAATGGTTCTCGTGGTTTGACTAGCAGAAAGAAAGTGTGTCAGTCCTCATCATTTTGCTGCATGATGTTTACAACTGTGTGAAATAATCAGAATAAATGATGTTTCTCTTTAATAACATTATGAACTACATATTGTGTGAGAATAACTTCCCCTGACACCAAAATAATCTAAATCTAGGTATATGTTATCATAGTGCTTCTCAAACTTTATTCAGTCATGTACCCCCTTTGAAACATTTTCTCATGCCAAGTACCCCCTGACCGACCCCGAAAATGTTTGATCGAAAAAGCCTATACAAATAATTCCAATATAGTGATCTTCCCTCAGTGTGTGATTTATTAACTCCTGTACAACAAACTAAGGATATTTTCCTTTTATGAACGCTGCTGCTCGAGTCCTCACTGACACTAAGAAAGTGGATCACATCACTCCAGTTCTGAAGTCTTTACACTGGCTTCCTGTGTGTCAAAGAATAGATTTCAAAATACTGCTGCTGGTTTATAAAGCACTGAATGGTTTAGGCCCAAAATACATTTCTGACCTCCTGCTAAATTATGAACCATCCAGATCTCTCAGGTCTTCAGGGACTGGTCAACTTTCTGTCCCCAGAGTCAGAACTAAACATGGAGAAGCAGCGTTCAGTTATTATGCTCCAAATATCTGGAACAAACTCCCAGAAACCTGCAGGTCCGCTGCAACTCTGACTACTTTTAAATCCAGGCTGAAGACTTTTCTTTTTGTCGCTGCTTTTAATTGAACTATTCATATCTTAGACTGCACTGTAACTTTTATCCATGTACTTTTTTCTTTTAATGTTTAGTTGACAGCACTGTAACTTTTATCCATGTATTTTTTCTTTTAATGTTTATTTTATTAGCTTTTCTTTTTAATGCCATTTTCTTAATCTCTTTCATTTTTTGTAAAGCACTTTGAATTGCCTTGTGTTGAAAAGTGCTATATAAATAAACTTGCCTTGCCTTGCCTTATGCATGAAAAAAGTTTTTTCAACTGAAGTAATATCTGTTTAACAAACCAATGAACACAATTATATATTATGCAAAACTATAAAATACAATACACCAATTTGACATGTGTATATGAGGTTCTAGGAATATTTTATATAAAATGGTGTTTTCTATTTAATTTATTGCACTAAGATTATTTTTGTAATCATGCATGGTATTTTTTTAATTAATAATTTTATTTTTTTTAAATCTCACGTACCCCCTGCAGTACCCCAACGTACCCATAGGGGTCCGCGTACCCCCATTTGAGAATCACTGTTTATCAGATGCTTTACAAAATAACATCCGATATAGAGAAATGAGTCCTAAAACCCTGAAATGTGTCAGCATTTTAGCTCTTCCTGTTCCCTCGTCTGTTTCTACAACATTCATTATTTATATTTAACATGTGTATAATCTCTGATAAACTTTGAGGTGTACAGTGGTCGAAAAGTAATGATTCCTAAATGTAGCACTTCCTTTTCCCTCGTCTGGAAGTCAATTGTTCTCTGAAGGTTTTTTTAGTTAGAAGCCTGAAATAAGGTCTGTGGTTAACACAAGATGAAGAGATTGACGGCGGTTACGAACAAGTGTCTAAATGAGACGACCAAACGTCCTCACGTCAAACAGTAGCCGCCTTTAGCTTGGTGAAGGAAGTCATGTGACGTATAGCCTAATGATCAAAAATCATAAAGTTGTGTTCATATGTGGAGATTATCCTGCTGAACAAAACGTGTAAGTATCATAAATGTGTGTTTACCAGAGATCTTATTATCTGCAATAATCCAATGGAAAGATCCCATTGGATTTTTGTGGAGGGAACCAGGGAGACGCTAACGTCAGGGTCTGAGTACAACATGCATCATTACTGCACCACTCAGCCATAAAAAGCTTACACATGTTACGTGTCTCTCCTGTTTGCCTGCTGCCCTGCTCAAACGAATAATTACCTCACCTGAAAGTCCTGCGTCCTCCACTGTTGAAAGTCAAAACTATTGCCTGTGCACAGCAACAGCCGTCATCATTCCCCTTTAAACCAGCGCAGAAAGACACGCTCCCACAGCGATGCTTTTCCAGTCCCTTAACAAGACCATACAATATCTTTTGTTATTAATAAAATAGCGTTTTCTGTGTCAGGGCTTCCAGATTTTCGGTGAGCTTCTGTACAAACAACACAAAGAAGAACAGGTTTTTTTCCACATGATTTTGACCTGTAGTCAGCGGGGCATTCAGATTCCAGTTAAAACAGCTTTTACTGTCTCTGCCTGTCGGAGAGAATAAAGCAACATGCACCCCCCACCCCCCCCTCTTCTCTTCCTGTGTTTGTGTCTCTTTCCTCTCTTCCTGAGGTCAGTGAAAGGGCAGCCACTTGTTTCACTTTGAACACCTGCCATGTTCAGCTGTTAGAGATGTGTGTGTGTGTGTGTGTGTGTGTGTGTGTGTGTGTGTGTGTGTGTGTGTGTGTGTGTGTGTGTGTGTGTGTGTGTGTGTGTTTTATTAAAGCGTGGAAAAAAATGTGCCAATGTTTTCCTCTCGCTTTCGTGTTAATCTGTTCTTCTCTTGAGTTTCCCTTCTTTTTTTCTAGTTTTTCATTTCTTCTCTCGCTCCATCTGTATTCTGCTTAGCTTTCATTCCTTCACCTTTTACCTTCATTTTTTCATGCAGCCATAGTCCTTTTTTCACATGAATGAGTGTACATATACGTATATAGTATTAGGGTTGATTTGTTCTTAGATTTCTGATTATTTTCCATTTTCTGACTTTTCGTTTTAACTCTGACTTTAATCTCAGAACTCAAAACAAGTATTTAAGAATAACTTGGTGCTGCAAATAACTGCCTTTTAAGTGATATCGATTAAAATATTCAGCGGCCATTGTTGGCATATGTGACCCAAACATCCCAAGCATGCAACAAACATAAACACTGCAAAAAATAGGCTTATTTATTTAACATTTATCATATAATATTGGGTCCCATATACTGGTTTTACATAATGCAATCTTTAAGAAATGTCATGATATACATAATATAATGTAGTAAATCAGGGGGACTGTATCATTTCCTTCTCATCTCTGTGCCAAGAGCTCAATTTATTTGGAGTCCTTGGACAGTGACAGAGGGAAGGAGGGCAGGAAGAATGATAAAGTCCTTGAAGAGGTGGTAGAAACGAAGTAAAAGGAGTAGTGCGAGAAAGAGACGGAGGATAAAAAAGGGCCTTGAACGAAAAGCTATAAGAGAGGAAGAGAAAGGGCAGAAGGCAGGATATGTGAGGTGTGTTCGAGTATAATAAGCTGACTCATTCATTGATGGAGAGAAGGTGAAAAGGGAAAACTGGTAAGTAAAGAACATGAGAGAGCTAAGCAATAGAGACGGAGCGAAATAATATGAATTATATCAGAAAAGAAATGAACGAGTAAGAGGCTAGAGATGGGGAAGGAAGTCGTGCTCGGTTATTGATGGATGTACTGTTGGGGGGGGATGGAGGAGCACATTAGTGAGAATGAGAGAGATAAAGGAGGGGGGGGGGAGAAAGTGGGAGAAGCATATGAGACATTTCCCACCCTCTGGAGTGTGAGATTGAGGTTCTGATGTCTGCAGGCCCTGGTTAGGAAGAACTGTCAGTCATGAGGATCAGCTGATCTTATACTTTAAAAATGTACTCCGTTAAAATGACTAGTTACCTGTAAAAAGAAAATGTAATCAGTAACCTATAGTAACACAATATAAAAGTAATGCAACCTGATTACTTTCTGTTGCTTTCGGATAACCTCAATATCAAATGCAATGCAAATAAATACAAGAAAAGATAAATATCAATAAGATGTTTTTTTAGTGAATATTGAGGACAACAGAACAATGTAAACGTAGAAAAGAAGAAATCAAGATCTTAAGTATACAAATGTGCCCTGTGCTCAGAGATTATGTTAATAAGAAAACCTGCCTTTCCTGTAGTGCGTTCTTCAGGTTTTAGTGCATGTAAATGGTCTGCTACGGCTAAAATCAGACTGGGCTCTGGTTTCAGACAGAGGGTGAAAAGAGGTGCTGCAGCACAGGCAGTATGAGAACAATAAAGAGCTTTTTGAACATTAAAGCACGGAGACATGTAGAGACACTACATACTGATATACACCTGAACATCAGCAGGAGAGGACTCTTTAAAGTAGAGACACTACATACTGATATACACCTGAACATCAGCAGGAGAGGACTCTTTAAAGTAGAGACACTACATACTGATATACACCTGAACATCAGCAGGAGAGGACTCTTTAAAGTAGAGACACTTACATACTGATATACACCTGAACATCATCAGGAGAGGACTCTTTAAAGTAGAGACACTACATACTGATATACACCTGAACATCAGCAGGAGAGGACTCTTTAAAGTAGAGACACTACATACTGATATACACCTGAACATCAGCAGGAGAGGACTCTTAAAGTAGAGACACTACATACTGATATACACCTGAACATCAGCAGGAAGAGGACTCTTTTAAAGTAGAGACATCTACATACTGATATACACCTGAACATCAGCAGGAGAGGACTCTTTAAAGTAGAGACACTACATACTGATATACACCTGAACATCAGCAGGAGAGGACTCTTTAAAGTAGAGACACTACATACTGATATACACCTGAACATCAGCAGGAGAGGAACCCTTTAAAGTGAAGAAGAACACTACATACTGATATACACCTGAACATCAGCAGGAGAGGACTCTTTAAAGTAGAGACACTACATACTGATATACACCTGAACATCAGCAGGAGAGGACTCTTTAAAGTAGAGACACTACATACTGATATACACCTGAACATCAGCAGGAGAGGACTCTTTAAAGTAGAGACACTACCTATCTGATATACACCTGAACATCAGCAGGAGAGGACTCTTTAAAGTAGGAGACACTACATACTGCATATACACCTGAACATCAGCAGGAGAGGACTCTTAAAGTAGAGACCACTACATACTGATATACACCTGAACATCAGCAGGAGAGGAACTCTTTAAAGTAGAGACACTACATACTGATATACACCTGAACATCAGCAGGAGAGGACTCTTTAAAGTAGAGACACTACATACTGATATACACCTGAACATCAGCAGGAGAGGACTCTTTAAAGTAGAGACACTACATACTGATATACACCTGAACATCAGCAGGAGAGGACTCTTTAAAGTAGAGACACTACATACTGATATACACCTGAACATCAGCAGGAGAGGACTCTTTAAAGTAGAGACACTACATACTGACATACACCTGAACATCAGCAGGAGAGGAACTCTTTAAAGTAGAGACACTACATACTGATATACACCTGAACATCAGCAGAGAGGACTCTTAAAGTAGAGACAACTAATACTGATATAACACCTGAACATCAGCAGGAGAGGACTCTTTAAAGTAGATGACACTACATACTGATATACACACTGAACATCAGCAGAAGAGGACTCTTTAAAGTAGAGACACTACATACTGATAGTACACCTGAACATCAGACAGTAGAGGACTCCTTTAAAGTAGAGACACTACATACTGATATACACCTGAACATCAGCAGGAGAGGACTCTTTAAAGTAGAGACTACATACTGATATATACCTGAACATCAGCAGGAGAGGACTCTTTAAAGTAGAGACACTACATACTGATATACACCTGAACATCAGCAGGAGAGGACTCTTTAAAGTAGAGACACTACATACTGATATACACCTGAACATCAGCAGGAGAGGACTCTTTAAAGTAGAGACACTACATACTGATATACACCTGAACATCAGCAGGAGAGGACTCTTTAAAGTAGAGACACTACATACTGATATACACCTGAACATCAACAATTAAGCACATGAGCACATAACACAGTTTAGTGATACATACAGTTAAGCTCACACACAATTTTATGAACATATAGATTCACCTACTGAAGTAAAAAAAAAGAACAAATGAATAATTTTCCATTAACATTCTCTCTTTCCACCGAATCCTACTTCCTTTCCTCTCTCATCCTTCATTATCTCTCACAGAGTATTACTCTTAGTCAGCCAGTGTGGGGTTTAGCTTAATGGAAATGGATTTAAAGTAATTAGAAAAGGAGAATCGATAATCATCATTTACGTTTCAGCTTTTCGGTTGATTTCATATTTATTTCTGGATCAGGCTGGAAGTTTAAAAGTGTCTTTAATATCACTAAAAGTAACTGTCTTTAGTTTACTTCCTGTCACACGAAAAAGCCAATGTCTTCATCCTGAATGGTTAACATTTGTAAATAGCAACTATTGAAATAGAATGTTTGATTATTACTAATTAAAGTTATGTTCAGATTGTCCTAAAGTTCTTCTTCTTCAACATTTCTTCAGTTTTCTGATCAAATGAAAGAATTACATGTTAGAAATTCAATCATTTTGCATGCCTCCTCTCATTTGCCTCGTATGATTCTTAGAGAGGCATATCAAATCATTTCCCTCCATAATTACCACCTTTGGTTCTTCCCATTAAGTAGTTAGGCTTCATTTCCTCAGATGATTGAATTTCAGATGCAGATCGATCTGCGAGTGTTTGGGAGCTTCTAGATTGATGTTCTCTTGTCGCTGCCCAGAAGTATGATGTGTTTGTCACGATCAAAACCTTTTCACTTCTAAACTTTTTTTCATTACTCCTTCATATACTTTTTAAAGTAATCAACATTTGAGCAATGTCTGTAAATGTAGGGACTCACCAAGCTGACACCAAAGAACTGACTGTTGTGTCGCCTCACGCCTCCTGCGTCTTGGCCATGTGTCGCACTGGAACACACCGCAAAGACTTCAGCCGACGGCCAAGAAGCACGAACGAACTGCGCATGCGTGAGTGGCAATAACTCTCCTTACCAGCAGGCGGCGGTAGTGTGTATTCGTCATTCAAAAGAGGCAACAACCGGAAGACAGACTGCGTGATAACCGAGAGAAGAAGAACAGACTGCGTGATTTAAACAAACAAATAGCGTGCGTTCCATTTTCACTCTACAGCGAGAAGCTCACGGGGCTTTCCCGAACCTGTGTCGAGAGCTGGAGTTAAATGAAATCTCAGATTTGCCTTCTTAATAGTTTGTTTGGGTCCCTCACTTCCGTTTCGCTTCTCATGCACTGATTCGCTAGCTGAACAGCCAATCAGAGTGATTTCTTTGACCGACAGCCTTTTGCCGATTGGCTACCGATGTAGAATCGGTAGGTTTTCGGCCGAAAAGACACGACGGTGCGGGACACACCAATCTGAGTAGGGCGACAGGACGCTCATCGTCGGCCTGACATCCATCGACGGCCAAAATCGACTTGGTGTGTCCGGGGCTTAAGGCTGAGTCATACAATTGGGTTTGTTTGAATATCTTCCAGCAGGTCCAACTCTGGTAATTTTATTAGGGCATGTTTCTGACTCCCTTTCATTATCTTGCGGTTACCAATACAAATTAAAATGCTCTGTGGACCAACCGGACCAAATATAAACTGGTCTGATAATATTTGTAATGCTTAGTTATTGGATTGAAATTGCTTGTCTGCAGGAGAGAAAAAGGCAAAACATTAGTTGTTATAACTCAATTCAGGAGGAGTCACGGGCACTGAGGATGTAAGACGTGTTTCTCCGCTGCTCCTGAGAATGTGACTTAATTTCATAATCCTGCACAATTTTGGTATTTTATTGTTGAAATTAAATAGAACATAAACTAAGGATTCGTCGTACGTGACTGTTGTTAACCAAAACAACCGAAATGTCTTCTGCTCGCCAAAAATCCGAAGCACAGAGAGGAGGCCGCAGCAAAACCTCGCCTTTGCCTGACCCGGCTAACGCTACTCGAGGGGTGGCTGAAGCTAACGCACTCGACGCCGAACTTTTACAAAGTATGATGGACTCCCTGAAAGCCGACATTTTTGGCAAAATTGCCTCTTTGTCTTCCAGCCTACGCTCCGAGATTACCTCTGTCCGAAAAGAACTAAAAGAGTCAATAGGACCATTACAAGCTAAAGTCGAACAACACGGGCAAACTGTGCTTGAGCTTGAACGAGCTGCTACGGTCCGTAGCAGCTCGTTCAAGCTCAAGCGGCCGGATAAAGGAGCTGGAAGCTACAGTTAGCAGGCTAACGGCTCAGGCTAAACATGTTGATGATCGGTGCGAGGACCTGGAGGGGAGATCCAGAATGAATAATATTCAGCTGGTGGGCATATCGGAGGGATTGGAGGGACCTCGTCCTACTGAGTTTATCGCCAAACTACTTCAGGAAATACTTCGCCTGGATGAAAAGCCCCTGCTAGATCGAGCTAATCGTACACTGCGGGACAGGCCCAGAGAGGGAAATGCACCCCGACCATTCGTCGTAAGAGTTCATTACTTTCACATTCGCAATGAGATCCTACGTCGGGCCGGGGAACTGTCTCCCCTCCTCTGTCAGGGTAAGAGGATTTCTATCTTTGCTGACTACACCTCCACCGTCGCTAAAAAGCGAGCTGCTTTTGGAACTGTCAAACGTCAGCTGCACTCATGTCCGGGCATTAAGTTTGGACTTCTCTACCCAGCGGGCAGCGGTGCTCCGAATCACGCTGCCGAGCGGAGACACACATCGGTTTGAAGATCCAACAGCTTCAAATGACTTTGTCAATACAAAACTCAAGAAAGCAGTCACGGAGCGTCCACACTACAGCTTCAAAAAAAGCTTGGAGCTGGGCGTGTCCGAAGCTTGGGGATTTTATTCAAGCAACGCGACCAACAACCAATCACATGAATCTCCCGCCCCCGACATACAAAGCAAAAACCCCCGGGGATTTTATGGGAGCAATATATATATATATATAAACTCCCCAAACAGGCGAAAACCTACCAGTTTCACCCACTGTCTCTGCCACCTCCCTCCATGCCTGGTTCCTCCGGTTTGTATCCCGGTAGGTGAAGAGGGTCCGGTCATACAAAACCGGGTGATTTGCTACGGCGATAATTAGTTTCTCCTCCATCTTTTTTTGAAATATAGAAATGAACGGCGGGATATCTCTCCCAGCTTAGACGCGGTTTGATTGGCTACGGCTTGAGCTGTCAGATTTTCCGAAACGGGATTTGATTGGCTGGCGCTGGCTACTCCGGCGTCTCCGGCGACAGAAGTTGAACATTGTTCAACTTCTGACGCCGGAGACGGCGGAGACGGACCGCTATGCTACCCACAATTCAGTTCGGCGAAAAAGCGAGGCAACGTGACATCACCCCATTGAAAGTGAATGGGCAGATTGAAGCTGTCGACGCTGTCGACGCTGTAGTGTGGACGGGCCGTCTCCAAGTGCTGTGTGACGGAGCAGGGCTGAGCTAGCAGAGCCCGCTCCTTGTCACACTTCTTCTTTTTTTGTTCATGACAACATGGACTGCATCTCCCAGTAAGTCATTGTAGCTTTCCATGATAACTAGTCACTGACAACATGTCTAAACGTGTGACGAACGTACTAATGTTCTGTTTATTTTGTGCGTGATTACTCTTGTTTTACCCAGTCACCTTTCTCTTTGAGTAGCTTTAGGTTGTGTGTTAGTAGTAGCCTAGGATGGTAGTAGCTACGACGGAGCGTTTAGCAATTCCTATAAGGTTTGATCGGCGTGTCTCGCATGGGGAGGCTCTTCTGCCAAGGTGGGAGGGAGTAACGTGGTTCTTTTACCACAAAGGGTTGTTCTATATTGTGTGTTTTTTTTTTGGTTGTTTCTTTGTTGTGTTTTTCGTGTCGGCTTGGTCTATCAACATTGTACATGTTGAAATGCTGTTATTCGTTATACCTTGTTCTGCTATATGTTATATTATGCTTCACTCTTTGCCTCTTAAGATGCTTCTATGGTTTCACCTAAATTAATACAACAAGATGGAGAGGGGCTTCAATGTTGTACCTGGAACTGTAGGGGCCTTAACAATCCTGTTAAGCGCAGCAAAGTTTTGCACCATCTCAAGCACCTGGGTGCACAGATAATTTTTCTACAAGAAACTCATTTTAGGGTCTCTGATCAGAGCAGATTAAAGGCCAGTTGGATTGGCCATACCTACCACTCTTCTTTCACGGGGAAATCTAGAGTAACTATTTTATTGCACAAGTCAATTCCTTTTGTGTGTTCAAATGTGACTGCAGACCAAAACGGGAGGTACTTAATCGTTAGTGATCAAATTCATTCTACTCCAGTGCTTCTTGTCAATGTATATGGACCAAACTGGGATGATGGGTTTTTTACACATTTATTTTCCATTCTACCAGATATATCCTCACATTTCCTTATTTTGGGAAGGGATTTCAACTGTTGGCTGGATCCTCAACTGGACCGATCATCGACCCGAAATTGTAAGCCGTCTAGGTCTGCTAAGGCAATCCTTTAAAAAACTATTTGCCATTTCTGACCCCTGGCGTTTTTTTAATCCCTCTGGAAAGGAATATTCATTTTTCTCAAATGTCCACCACACTTTTACTCGTATAGATTATTTTCTCGTAGACAATAGAATTCTTCCTTCTGAAAAAAGAAAAGAAAAAAGAACTCAATTCATTCATGTCTGTTTAGTTTAAAAAGCCATTTTATATGTATCTGTATATTACATGACATTACATGTCACTTGTTAGACGCTTTTATCCAAAGCGACTTACATACATTCAGTACTGTGGACAATCCCCACAGGAGCACTTTGGGGTGAAGTGTCTCAGGGACACAACGACATGCTGACTGCAGTGGGACTCGAACTTGCTATTGTCTGATTCGAAGATCAGCGCACTACACCACTGAGCCACAGCCTTCCCCATATGCATTTACTGAAAAGTACTTTGGTCGGTATCCCTTTTTATGGTTTGTTTTTTTAATTGTTTGTGTTTTCCATATGTGTTTATTACAGAAAATTATACTTGTGTGACTTTTTTCTCAGAATTCTGCCTTTTTTTCTCCAAATTGTGACTTTTTTATAGAAATTACTTCTTTATCTCAGAGTTCTGACTTTTTATCTATATTCTGAAGAATTGGGATTAGTCAAAAGTCTGACTTTAATCTCATACAAAATAAAACACATTTGTTCAGATGTGGCCCTATTCGCCTTTTGTAGGTTTTATCATAAAAACAAACTAATCAGAAATGTTAAAAATGGCCATTCCTCTGATGTATTTTTCTCTTTTACAAGTATGCAAAAGGTATGAAATGCAAGAGCAAATGCAATAATTAATATATGCACTGATAAACACATGGATTTTAGCACAAATCTCTCTGAGGCTATGATTTAATGTATTTGATGTGGTTACAGTTATTCTTCCAAACATGATTTTGCCCCTATGATGCTAAACAATTAACTATCTGAGAGTAAGTACCTCCTTTGCGTCGAAAGGAGCCAGTTGAGGTGGTTCGGGCACCTAGTTAGGATGCCACCTGGGCGCCTCCCTAGGGAGGTGTTCCAGGCACGTCCAGCTGGGAAGAGACCAAGGGGTAGACCTAGGACCAGGTGGAGGGATTATATCTCTTCTCTGGCCTGGGAGCGCCTTGGGATCCCCCAGTCAGAGCTGGTTGATGTCGCCAGGGAAAAGAAAGTTTGGGGCTCTCTGCTGGAACTGCTACCCCCGCGACCCGACCACGGATAAGCGGGAGAAGATGGATCGATGGATGGATGGATGGAGAGTAAGTAAGTAAGCAAAATGTATGTATAAAGCGCTTTACCCAGACAAAGTGCTTGACAAAGCATTAAAACATCTTACTGAATATGTGTGGCCGCTGTGATCAGACTCATGATAATAATCGCTTTTTATATCCATGTTATAATGAAAGTGAACAGAGAACGGCATCACAGACATTGGCCAAGTGTGAAGGATTAAGGTACAGACGGATTACTTTCCCTTTTATATATTACTTAAAGTCACACGTGGCCCCATAATCCAGCAGGTCAAACATCTCCGCTAGATTCCCAGGTGATGATTACACTGCAGGATGATGTTTTTATTTAAGGCACACATTTGTCCTTATCTGACCGAAAATCCTGCAAACATATCTGATGGGATTTGACCTTTAAAGTATTTGACAATCATCCCGAGTTACAGACATGATTAACATTAAAACAATCTCCGGATGTATGCCTCTGTGTGACCTGAGTTATAAATCAGCCTTCAAATAATCCTGACCTTGCTCATTAGAAGGGATTTATGTACAGGTTAAAGACTGACATCTAACAGGATTCATGTTTCAGCAGGTAGGGACATCTCTATAAATAATACGGACCCTATCTAGAGGAATCAAGGGATTCAAAAAATGTTGAAGTGACAAAAGTGTATTTTATGTTGTATAACAGATCTCTCTTATTTCAGGCATCAAACCGAAAACATATTCAAAAAACCATTGACTTCGAGATGAGGGAACTACAAGTGGTACAAAGCTGACTCATTTATGGGTGTTAGGACTCATGCACCACTCTATTTTGTACAACAACTCCAAATGTTATCCTGTAGTAAAAGGCTACGGTTTCATAATCAATAAATACATCACTTAACATTATGACTCGTAGCACAATCAGAGTGCTAACTATGATTGTATTTCTGTCAAAACTAGCAGTGTGAGGCTCTTAATTAAAAACGGCTGATGTAACGTCTAACATAACGTTTCCTTGTTATAAAAAGTAATGTCTTCTTACGTATAAAAGTTGGTCAAATATGAGTCTTCCCTTCGCTGAGTCCCACCCACCGCCTATCTGTAGAGGTCACTGTGTGCCTTTTAGTAGACAGATTTGTATTCCTCTCTTAAAGCTAACTCCAGCCCTTTTTCGACCTGCACCAAGTTTTATCCTCCTTTTCCATCATTCTAATCGATTCAGCCAAAATCTCATAACTTGCTTCAGTGAGGACATGTTGGCTGAGTGCAGCTCTCCATTACCCTCCTTCAGGGAGCAGAGGACACTAAAACCCCAAGACTCAAAAGTATATTGATTGCACACGGTGTAATTAGACACATTGCTAAAAGTAGGAGTGAACATGACCAGGTCATGCGTATTAAAAGTGTTTATGCTTTCTGCTCTGACTTTGGAAATGTTGTACCCTTTGTTGGCTGGTCATATCATGTCTCATAAAGATATCTGTAGTATTTGGGTGTTAAAAAACACTTAATAGGTTTGTTTGTATAAGTGAAGAGGTCAGTAAAGTTAAGAAACAGAGCTTTGAAGTGAGGCTTATAAAATAAGGCAATCGAGGCAATGTCAGCAAACATAAATTGAAAGAAATAGACAGTTAAATAGACTATATATACGATATATGCTGTCTCCCCCTCACATCATGGGCAATGTAAGATCACTGGCTAATGGGAACTGCTTTAGCTAGGAGTCAGACGGACGAGCTAATGGCGTTACCTAAACTTTGGTCCGACGGATTATCTGAAGTTTAATTAATGTGCTTTATTAAAGCATGGCTACACATTATGTCGACATTATGTCTAAAAACAGTGTTCCCATTGAAGGCTTCCAGCAGAGATGTCAAAAGTACACATCCTTTACTCAAGTAGAAGTACAGATACTTGTGTTTAAAAATACTCTGGTAAAAGTAGAAGTACTGACTAAACTTCTTTACTCAAGTCAAAGTAAAGAGGACTTTGAAATGTACTTCAGTAAAAAGTACCCATAACTAGCAGCTGTTTTAAAGAGTACCTGACCTCCCTTTATATTAATAGAACAATAATGTCATTGTTAGCTAATGAATGTTTCCATGCTGAACAACGGCAACATGACAACGTTTCCATTGGTCCCTCTTCTTTAGAGAAGACCAGGAAATGATGGATACACGGATCGTGTTCAAATCAATAGGCACGCAATGACTCTAAAGAATAATGATCACGCATCAAACACACATTCAGACTAAAGGAACCAGCTGTTTGGAAAATGAGAGAAGTAGAAAGTACAGGTATTTGAGTTCAACATGTGAGAAGTAGAAAGTACAGGTATTTGAGTTCAACATGTAAGAAGTAGAAAGTACAGGTATTTGAGTTCAACATGTAAGAAGTAGAAAGTACAGGTATTTGAGTTCAACATGTAAGAAGTAGAAAGTACAGGTATTTGTGTTCAACATGTAAGAAGTAGAAAGTACAGGTATTTGTGTTCAACATGTAAGAAGTAGAAAGTACAGGTATTTGTGTTCAAAATGTAAGAAGTAGAAAGTACAGGTATTTGAGTTCAACATGTAAGAAGTAGAAAGTACAGGTATTTGTGTTCAACATGTAAGAAGTAGAAAGTACAGGTATTTGAGTTCAACATGTAAGAAGTAGAAAGTACAGGTATTTGGGTTCAACATGTGAGAAGTAGAAAGTACAGGTATTTGAGTTCAACATGTAAGAAGTAGAAAGTACAGGTATTTGAGTTCAACATGTAAGAAGTAGAAAGTACAGGTATTTGTGTTCAACATGTAAGAAGTAGAAAGTACAGGTATTTGTGTTCAACATGTAAGAAGTAGAAAGTACAGGTATTTGTGTTCAACATGTAAGAAGTAGAAAGTACAGGTATTTGAGTTCAACATGTAAGAAGTAGAAAGTACAGGTATTTGTGTTCAACATGTAAGAAGTAGAAAGTACAGGTATTTGTGTTCAACATGTAAGAAGTAGAAAGTACAGGTATTTGTGTTCAAAATGTAAGAAGTAGAAAGTACAGGTATTTGAGTTCAACATGTAAGAAGTAGAAAGTACAGGTATTTGTGTTCAACATGTAAGAAGTAGAAAGTACAGGTATTTGAGTTCAACATGTAAGAAGTAGAAAGTACAGGTATTTGGGTTCAACATGTGAGAAGTAGAAAGTACAGGTATTTGAGTTCAACATGTAAGAAGTAGAAAGTACAGATATTTGTGTTCAACATGTAAGAAGTAGAAAGTACAGGTATTTGTGTTCAACATGTAAGAAGTAGAAAGTTCAGGTATTTGTGTTCAACATGTAAGAAGTAGAAAGTACAGGTATTTGGGTTCAACATGTGAGAAGTAGAAAGTACAGGTATTTGTGTTCAACATGTAAGAAGTAGAAAGTACAGATATTTGTGTTCAACATGTAAGAAGTAGAAAGTACAGGTATTTGTGTTCAACATGTAAGAAGTAGAAAGTACAGGTATTTGTGTTCAACATGTAAGAAGTAGAAAGTACAGGTATTTGGGTTCAACATGTAAGAAGTAGAAAGTACAGGTATTTGGGTTCAACATGTAAGAAGTAGAAAGTACAGGTATTTGGGTTCAACATGTAAGAAGTAGAAAGTACAGATATTTGTGTTCAACATGTAAGAAGTAGAAAGTACAGGTATTTGTGTTCAACATGTAAGAAGTAGAAAGTACAGGTATTTGGGTTCAACATGTAAGAAGTAGAAAGTACAGGTATTTGAGTTCAACATGTAAGAAGTAGAAAGTACAGGTATTTGGGTTCAACATGTGAGAAGTAGAAAGTACAGGTATTTGAGTTCAACATGTAAGAAGTAGAAAGTACAGGTATTTGAGTTCAACATGTAAGAAGTAGAAAGTACAGGTATTTGGGTTCAACATGCAAGAAGTAGAAAGTACAGGTATTTGAGTTCAACATGTAAGAAGTAGAAAGTACAGGTATTTGGGTTCAACATGTAAGAAGTAGAAAGTACAGGTATTTGAGTTCAACATGTAAGAAGTAGAAAGTACAGGTATTTGGGTTCAACATGTAAGAAGTAGAAAGTACAGGTATTTGGGTTCAACATGTAAGAAGTAGAAAGTACAGGTATTTGAGTTCAACATGTAAGAAGTAGAAAGTACAGGTATTTGGGTTCAACATGCAAGAAGTAGAAAGTACAGGTATTTGAGTTCAACATGTAAGAAGTAGAAAGTACAGGTATTTGGGTTCAACATGCAAGAAGTAGAAAGTACAGGTATTTGAGTTCAACATGTAAGAAGTAGAAAGTACAGGTATTTGGGTTCAACATGTAAGAAGTAGAAAGTACAGGTATTTGAGTTCAACATGCAAGAAGTAGAAAGTACAGGTATTTGAGTTCAACATGTAAGAAGTAGAAAGTACAGGTATTTGGGTTCAACATGTAAGAAGTAGAAAGTACAGGTATTTGAGTTCAACATGTGAGAAGTAGAAAGTACAGGTATTTGGGTTCAACATGTGAGAAGTAGAAAGTACAGGTATTTGGGTTCAACATGTGAGAAGTAGAAAGTACAGGTATTTGGGTTCAACATGTGAGAAGTAGAAAGTACAGGTATTTGGGTTCAACATGTAAGAAGTAGAAAGTACAGGTATTTGGGTTCAACATGTAAGAAATAGAAAGTACAGGTATTTGTGTTCAACATGTAAGAAGTAGAAAGTACAGGTATTTGTGTTCAAAATGTAAGAAGTAGAAAGTACAGGTATTTGAGTTCAACATGTAAGAAGCAGAAAGTACAGGTATTTGGGTTCAACATGTAAGAAGTAGAAAGTACAGGTATTTGTGTTCAACATGTAAGAAATAGAAAGTAAAAAGTCGTCAGAAAAATAAGTAGTGGAGTGAAGTACTGATACCAGAAACATGTACTTAAGTACAGTAACAAAGTATTTTGATTGATAATTGATTGATTGGTTGGTTGAGACCATATGTGTCCTCACTTCCTGTCTGCTTGCATTGCAGTGGAATATAAAAAGGAAAAGAAGAAGGAAGGGATGGCAATTGTTTTAAATGTGTCCCCGGGTTCAGCACGCAGCGCAGTCATGAATTAATGAAGCCACAGCAAGTTGAGATAGGAAACCTGGACTGAGAGAAGATAGGAAGAGTCAATTAATGTCTCATAATGATGTGGGAGGATAACATTGTTTCTCTTAACCAAAACGACCACCAGTGCATTTCAGTCAGACAACTCAGGTGTTTCTTCATATGTTAATTAGAAGCAGCATATAGTTTGAGTTTGGCGTCTAGACTCGGGCCTCATCACTCCACAGATTTACAAAGAACATTGAGTGATGATTAGATAACTATATCCCGAGCCTACAGGTGGAAGCTGGGGGTGGTGGTGGAGCAGGCGAGCAGCAGCAACATGAAACACAGCAGCAGGAACAATGTGAATGCAATAGCAGGGCACACACGCAGCAGCAGCATTAAGGAGGCAGAGGAAGGAAGACCTGGACGCTTCAATAGAGCGGCATGTTTAGGAGAATGTGTTTGGTTGGTTGTAAGAGGGACGAGGTGCGTCACGTGTTCATGTATCATTAGTGCTCGAGTTGACTGCCTGAACTAGCTTGCAGGCTTCGCCCCATTGATTTAAAAAAAGGACCATACTGTAAGATGAATTTTAAGATGAAGAGTGACAGAGGGGAGGAGGGGATGGAAATAAGACTTTCCCTCTTAAATCAATAGTGAGAAGAAAGAAAACTGACGAGGAATATTACATTAAAAAGATTAAAACAATAAGATTATTGAGGAGTCTTTATTACAGAAACAAGATGACAAACAGGGATCCAAACCTCTTCCAGCTCAGTTTAATGAGAGGTCAGTGAGTGCGATGAAATGTGAGTGGAGTAGATAAGATTGTTCAGGAAATGCCTTTTGAATAATCTGTTAGTTTTCGCTGTAACATAATTGCTACTATCAGTGGAAAATGTGTCTGTGACAAAAGCTCTGATTTATTACTGGCTTTATTGGTCTAATCTGTTTTTCTCAGACCGCCATCAAGGCCAATGGTGCATTCAAAAGCTAAAAAGAAGATGTGTAATAGCTCATATAATCAGTTCAGTTTCAACAACATGTTAATCAATCAATCAATGTTTATTTATATAGCCCAATATCACAAATGTTACATTTGTCTCAGTGGTCTTCACAGTTAGTACAGAATATCAGTATGACAAAACGACACCCTCTGTCCTTAGACCCTCTGTCCTTAGACCCTCACATCGTACAAGGAAAAACTTCCGGAGAAACCCCACAGTTTAAAGGGAACATGGGAGAAACCTCAGGGAGAGCAACAGAGGAGAGATCCCTCTCCCAGGACGGACAGACGTGCAATAGATGCCGTGTGTAAATCGAAGAGATAATACATTTACAACATAGGTAGTCCAAATGTTTGGAAATGCATGTGTCTATAATAATAAGATGAATCCACGAGGATGTCAGCAATCTTGTGGGAGCCATCAGGGAGGTAGTATGGTGAGAGTCTGGCAGGACCGCAGAGACAGGTTCAGCCACGACTCGAAGTCCAGGACTCAGATCAGGACTCAGGATAGAGGATCCAGGACACACGACCACAGCAACAGGATTAGCCTCGACTCAGGATCCCGGCGTATATATGGACACAAAAAAGAGATTTGGGGGAAACTGGGTTAATCGGAACATGAGAGTCAAGGGTGCCGGAAGAGGGGGGGGCATTAGCCCCCCCACTTTACGGCCCTGCCCCACATTTTCGCAGCAGCGGATGCCGCGGAACACTGTACACATCCCGTTTCAATAATTCCCCTCTACTCTAAAGTCGCATCTAAAAAGAACGCCATCTGATCTAGCTGTGTATATTTTGTTATTTTTTATTGTTATATTCAATCTCATTAGCTACAGGCATTTTTTAAGCTTGTAAAGGGAAGAACACAGCTCGCCTCTCACTCGCCACTCTGCTCTTCTACAGCGCCGCTTCCCCTCCCTCCGCTGACATTATGAATGTAAGGCATAGTAATCATAGATAACACCGCAGGGTCCGTTACAGTTTGTTTTCATCTGATTTCAAATAAACAAAGTCTTGGCTTTCAGAACATTAAACTTGTTTCGGCAAATTCAGATGATAAATACAGCTTTGAAGCTTCGGCATAATTACAAGCGGAGAACGGAGTAACTTGACGTCACAGCAGGCACAACAACAGCCGGTGTTTCTCCTGAGAGTTTTCCCCGGGAAACAAACGCAAAAATACACACACATACACACACACACACACACAAGCTTCCCCCAGACCAGTAATCCAAACGAAAATATCTTCCCCCTGTACTACTTTGATCATTTGCTCCGCTAATAATCAATCAGATCGATCCAGAGAAGAGGAAACTTTGAAGGCCTTTTTCTCAAAATGATGACTCGGTGACAGTCATTATATAATGTGACATATTTTTCTTAATATAGTACAAAAACAATCCTGATATCATTAGAAAGCTAGAAATCTCCTCTTTCCAACAGTGTATACAACTCAAAATGTGTGTTCGGATCAATGCAACTGATTTCGATGGAGCAGCAGGTCACTTTGCATTAGGTAAAATACAGCAGGCAGACATAACAGGAAGAATATGTGTTTAATCCAATCAAATAGGACATTGTCACACCATTCAAATGTATCCATGTACATTACAACCAATAACAAAGCTTAGATGTGTTTATTTGTTACGTTGTTTACGTTATGTGTTACGTTGTTCAGTGTGTGTCAGCCGTTAACCTAGATAGATAAACTTGCAAACATGTCAGAAGAACCGGCGCATAAGAAAACAAAATACAGTCAAACTAAGCTGAAATTCAACAACTTGAATGTCACATCCCTGACATCCACAACTCCGGAGCCTGGTCCTTCAACCATAGAACCAGCGCAGCCAGATGAACCCCAGCAGCAGCTCTGCGGCCGCAGAGGCTGTCAAAACCGCCGCCGCCGGCATCGTTGAACCGAAACAGGCTGGTTCCGACTGCATGGAGGTTTGTTGTCGGGACATTGTGACGGGCCAATAAAAGCTTATTTGGGCAAAGAGAAGGTACTTCAATGCAGAATGGTACAAAAACAGAGAGTGGTTCATTCTTTGCAAAACCACTAAACGAGCCTTCTGTGAAATATGCAGATGTGCTGCTGTCAAACGGCTTGTAACTTTCTCTAAATGTGGAGATGACAGCTTTTTAAATACCGAGTTAATAACTGGAACTTTTCACAGAGCTTACTTCAGTCAAACACCAGTCAACATTCAGCTTGTCAAACAAGAGTTTAGCAGGAAAAAATAAGAGATGGAATGATGATCCTTTGAAAGTCTCGTTTTTAGTCTTACGCATCCGACCTGGAAAACGTTGCAGCCAATCTTATTTGTTACAGTGTACCGTGCACCAGGTCCTTATTCAGAATTCCTATCTGAATTCTCTGAGTTTTTATCAACTTTGGTTCTTAAAACAGATAAAGTAATTATCGTAGGTGACTTTAATATTCACGTTGATGATGATAAAAATAGCCTTACTGTTGCATTTAACTCTATATTAGATTCTGTTGGTTTTTGTCAGAGTGTAAATAAACCAACCCACTGCTATAATCACACTCTCGACCTTGTTCTGATTTATGGTATTGAAATTGAGCAACTATTAGTCGAACCGCATAATCCTGCTTTATCCGACCATTTCTTAGTAACTTTTGAAGTACTGTTACGAGACTACAAAGCATTAGTCAAAAGCTCCTGCAGCAGAAACCTATCTGTTAGTGCTATAGCCAAATTTAAGGAAGAGATTCCACCAATACTTAACTCGATAGCATGTCTGCATGTAAGGGAGGAAACTTATACAAAATGTACACCACCCCAAATTGATCATGTTGTTGATAGTGCTACAGATGTGCTGCAAATAAAATTAGACTCTGTTGCTCCTTTGAAAAAGAAGAAAATAAAACAACATAGATTAGCTCCATGGCATAATGCCGAAACCCGCAAAATAAAGCAAAAGTCGAGACAACTTGAAAGGATATGGCGTTCCACTAAACTTGAAGAATCTCATTTAATTTGGCATATTACTCTCAATGAATATAAGAAAGCACTGCGTAAAGCGAGAGCAGCCTACTACTCTTCATTAATAGATGAGAATAAGAATAATGCAAGATTTCTTTTCAGCACTGTAGCCAGGCTGACAGAGAGCCACAGCTCGATTGAGTCTTCTATTCCCATAGCACTCAGTAGTAATGATTTTATGTGCTTTTTTAACGATAAAATTGTTACTCTTAGAAACAAAATTAATGACCTCTTGCCTTTGACCAGTATAGTGTTATCAACAGCTCCCGGAAACGTAAGTTATAATATTACACTAGATAGTAAACTAGAATGCTTTTCAGCCATAAACCTTGAACAATTCAATTCAATGATTCTCTCTTCTAAACCATCAACGTGTATGTTAGACCCAATTCCAACTAAGCTGTTGAAGGAAGTTTTTCCATTAATTAGCACTTATTTATTAAATATTAAGAATATGTCTTTATTATCAGGCTATGTTCCACAATCATTCAAAGTAGCAGTGATAAAACCGCTTCTTAAAAAGCACAACCTCGATCCAGAGGTTTTAGCCAATTATAGACCTATTTCCAATCTTCCGTTCCTCTCAAAAATTCTTGAGAAAGCGGTCGCAAAACAGCTGTGTGATTACTTAAAAAACAATGATTTATTTGAAGATTTTCAGTCTGGCTTTAGAACACATCATAGCACAGAGACAGCTCTGGTTAAAGTCACAAATGACATTCTAATAGCCTCTGACGTGGCTCTATTCTTGTTTTGCTCGATCTCAGTGCTGCATTTGATACTATCGATCATGATATCTTATTGCAAAGACTAGAGCACTTAGTTAGCATACAGGGAACTGCTTTAGGCTGGTTTAGGTCCTATCTATCTGAACGCTCTCAGTTTGTACGTGTCAATGATGAATCTTCCACGCAAACCAAAGTTAGCCATGGAGTGCCACAGGGCTCAGTGCTCGGACCTATTTTGTTCACATTATATATGCTTCCGTTAGGCAATATTATAAGGAATCATTCTGTACATTTTCATTGTTATGCGGATGATACTCAACTATATTTATCAATCAAGCCTGATGAAATTAATCATCTAAATAAAATTCAAGACTGCCTTAAGGACTTAAAAACGTGGATGACCTTAAACTTTTTGATGTTAAACACGACCAAAACTGAAGTTATTGTACTTGGCCCGAAGAATCTACGAAACAAATTATCTAAGGATATACTAACTATGGATGGCATTAATTTGGCCTCCAGTGAGACTGTAAGGAATCTTGGTGTTATATTTGATCAGGATTTATCCTTTAACGCCCACATAAAATCAATTTCAAGGACCGCCTACTTCCATCTACGTAACATTGCAAAAATCAGGCATATCTTGCCTCAAAACGATGCAGAGAAACTAGTCCATGCATTTGTTACTTCAAGGCTGGATTATTGTAACTCTTTATTATCAGGATGTACCAAGAAGTCAGTCAAGTCGCTTCAGCTGATTCAAAATGCTGCAGCTCGTGTACTAACCAGAGTTAGGAAAAGGGACCACATTACTCCTGTTCTGGCTGCCTTACACTGGCTCCCTATAGAACACAGGATAGAATTTAAAATTCTTCTTCTCGCCTACAAAGCCCTTAATGGGCAGGCGCCATCTTACCTTAAAGAACTCATTATACCCTACTGTCCTACTAGGGCATTGCGTTCCAAGAATGCAGGGTTGTTGGTTGTTCCTAGAGTCTCTGAAAGTACAATGGGAGCCAGAGCCTTTTCTTATCAAGCTCCACATTTGTGGAATCAGCTTCCAGTTTGTGTTTGGGCGGCAGACACCCTATCCGTTTTTAAGAGTGCGCTTAAGACCTTCCTTTTTGATAAAGCTTATAGTTAGGGCTGATTAGATTCAGCCCCTAGTTTTGCTGATATAGGCTTAGTTTGTCGGGGGACATCTTACTTCTTCCTTCTCTCTGTCTATGCCTGTGTACTCTCATGTTCCGATTAACCCAGCTTCCCCAAATGTCTTTCTTTTTGGTGTCTATATACGCCGGGATCCGGAGTCATGGATGATCCTGCGCTCCTCTGTCCTGGATCGCGAGCCCTGGATCGCGAGTCGTGGCTGTGGTCCTGGATCATAGGTCCTGGATGGATATCCTCGTGGATTCATCTTCCTATTATACACACATGCATTTCAAAACATTTGGACTACCTATGTTGCAAATGTATTATCTTTTCAATTTACACACGGCATCTATTGCACGTCTATCCGTCCTGGGAGAGGGATCCCTCCTCTGTTGCTCTCCCTGAGGTTTCTCCCATTTTCCCCTTTAAACTGTGGGTTTTCTTCGGAAGTTTTTCCTTGTACGATGTGAGGGTCTAAGGACAGAGGGTGTCGTATTGTCATACTGATATTTTGTACAAACTGTAAAGTCCACTGAGACAAATGTAACATTTGTGATATTGGGCTATATAAATAAACATTGATTGACATTGATTGATTGATGTGTGGGCTGGTCTGTATAGTTTAATTTACAGGAAAGGAGTGAGCAGAGGGTCGAGATGTCCATTCTTGTTCTGTTTTCTCTGACTATCTTCCTCCTGAAGACCCTCTCAGACTTTCATTTGCTCGCGCTACTAAAGAGACACGTTACCATGGAAACCAAACAATGGTGTAGCTGTATTGAAGTCCGAGTGGAAACGGTAACATTTGGTGCGTTATGTTAGAATGAAACAAATCAGATTTAGTCAGAAATCCGGAGAAATGCGGGATAAATATGACCCCGGGAGGAAAACGGGAGTCTCCCACGAAAATCGGGAGGGTTGGCAAGTAGGCTATGTCACATACACACGCACTTTTTGGCCCCCCCACTTCTGAAATGGGAAGGAACGAAAATGGCCCGGTAGACAGAGAGCTTTGCCTTCTGGCTCAGCTCCCTTTTCGTCACAACGGTGCGGTAAAGCGACTGCAGTACCGCTCCCGCTGCTCCGATTCTCCGGCCCATCTCACGCTCCATTGTTCCCTCACTCGAGAACAAGACCTCGAGATACTTGAACTCCTTCACTTGGGGTAAGGACTCATTCCCTACTTGAAGTGGACAGTCCATCGGTTTCCTGCTGAGAACCATGGCCTCAGATTTGGAGGTGCTGATCCTCATCCCAGCCGCTTGACACTCAGTTGCGAACCGATCCAGTGAGTGCTGAAGGTCGCAGACCGATGAAGCCATTAGAACCACATCATCTGCAAAAAGCAGTGGTGCAATCCTTAGTCCACCGAACTGCAGACCCCCTCCCCATGACTACGCCTCGAAATCTGATCCATGTATATTACAAACAGGATTGGTGACAAAGCGCAGCCCTGGCAGAGGCCAACCCTCACCGGAAATGGGTCCGACTTACTGCCGAGGACCCGGACACAGCTCTCACTTTGGGAGTACAGAGATTGGATGGCCCTGAGTAGAGACCCCCTCACCCCATACTCCCGCAGCACCTCCCACAGTAACTCCCTGGGAACTCGGTCATACGCCTTCTCCAAGTCTACAAAACACATGTAGACCGGATAAGCGTACTCCCAGGCCCCCTCCAGGATCCTTGCGAGAGTAAAAAGCTGATCCGTCGTTCCACGACCAGGACGGAATCCGCATTGTTCCTCTTCAATCTGAGGTTCGACAATCGGCCTGACCCTCCTTTCGAGTACCTTAGAGTAAACTTTCCCGGGGAGGCTGAGTAGTGTGATGCCTCTGTAATTGGCACACACCCTCTGATCCCCCTTTTTAAAAAGGGGAACCACCACCCCGGTCTGCCACTCCTTCGGTACTGTTTCCGACTTCCACGCAACGTTGATGAGACGTGTCAACCATGACATTTCCTCAACACCCAGAGCCTTCAGCATTTCCGGGCGGATCTCATCCACCCCCGGGGCTTTGCCACTGTGGAGTTGTTTGACGACCTCAGTGACCTCCCCCCGGGAGATTGGTGTTGATCCCCCGTCATACTCCAGCTCCGCCTCTAACATAGAGGGCGGAGTTGTCGGGTTCAGGAGTTCCTCAAAGTGTTCCTTCCAACGCCCTAACACTCCATCAGTTGAGGTCAACAACGTCCCATCCTTACTGTACACAGCTTGGATGGTTCCCTGCTTCCCCCTCCTGAGGTGTCGGACAGTTTTCCAGAACAACTTTGGTGCCGCCCAAAAGTCCTTCTCCATGTCTTCTCCGAACTTCTCCCACACCCGCTGCTTTGCCTCGGCCACGGATGAGGCTGCTGCCCTTCGGGCCTGTCGGTACTGTTGTGGAATATTTTCCAAGGTCCATAACTTTGACCCAGTGTATCAGTTCAAACTGTCCTGACTGAGCACAGGCACCTGTAACCTTGGCTGCTGTGCTCTCAGTGTTTTGTCTCCCTGTTCCTGCCTGTTGGCGTCAGCTGATAGAGGTGTTATCATTCTATCTTGTTATGCAGCATGTTGATGATGCTCTCTGAACTAGCTAAATACATGGGTCTGGGGTAGAGTTCTTCAGAATTGACGTGGCAACTCTACCGTGAAGTCAGAACCTCTGACTCTTGGACTTGTGATGTGAATCCTCCGGCCGTTAACTCCAAATAAACCATCATGTGTTTGACATCAAAGCTACTGCTCTTCCCGTGTCTCCTTCCTGAGTCGGTGACTCCCACTGCATAGCTACACAGAAGTTTCCTCTACAGGTACCTTGCAACTGCCTCGGGAGTCCCCCGGGATAACAAATCCCTGAAGGCCTCCTTCTTCAGTCGGACGGCTTCCCTGACCACCGGTGTCCACCAGGAGGTTCGAGGGTTACCGCCCCTTGAGGCACCTATAGGACCTTTAGACCACAGCTCCCCGCCGCGGCTTCGGCAATAGAGGCTTTGAACACCGACCACTCTGGTTCAATGTCCCCAACCTCCACAGGAATGCCCGAAAAGCTCCGCCGGAGGTGTGAGTTGAAGGCCTCCTGAACTTGGGCCTCCTCCAGGCGTTCCCAGTTCACCCGAACTACACGTTTGGGCTTACCAGGTCTATCCAGAGGCTTCCCCCGCCACTCGACCCAACTCACCACCAGATGGTGATCAGTTGACAACTCCGCCCCTCTCTTTACCCGAGTGTCCAAAACATACGGCCTCAGGTCCGATGATACGATAACGAAATCGATCATGGACCTTCTGCCTAGGGTGCTCTGGTACCACGTACACTTATGAGCATCCTTATGTTCGAACATGGTGTTTGTTATGGCCAATCCATGACTAGCACAGAAGTCCAGTAACAAACCACCACTCCGGTTCAGATCAGGGGGGGCCGTTCCTCCCAATCACGCCCCTCCAAGTGTCTCCATCATTGCCCACATGTGCGTTGAAGTCTCCCAGCAAGATTAAAGAGTCCCCTTCAGGAGCCCCATACAGGACTCTTTCCAGGGTCTCCAAGAAGGCTGTATACTCTGAACTGCTGTTGGGTGCATAAGCACACACAACAGTCAGAGTTTTCCCCCCCATAACCCGCAGGCGTAGGGAGGCGACCCTCTCGTCCACTGGGGTAAACTCCAACAACGAAGCACCTAACCGGGGACTTGTGAGTATCCCCACACCCGCCCGGCGCCTCACACCTTGAGCAACTCCGGAGAAGAATAGAGTCCAACCACTATCCAGAAGTAAGGTTCCAGAGCCGACGCTGTGCGTAGAGGTGAGCTCAACCAGATCCAACTGGTAACGCTCCACCTCCCGCACAAGCTCCGGCTCCTTCCCCCCCAGAGAGGTGACGTTCCACGTCCCCAAAGCCAGCTTCTGTCGCCCGGGTCTGGTCCGTCGAGACCCTCCGCTTTCACTGCCACCCTTCTGGCAGCGCACCCAACCCCATCGATGTTTCCCGTAGGTGGTGGGCCCGCGGGACGGAGAAGCGGAGGTGTTGCCCACGTTGCCTTTTCGGGCTGGGCCCGGCCGGGCTCCGTGGCAAGCCCGGCCACCAGACGCTCGCCGACGAGTCCTCCTTAAGGGGACCCCGGGCTTCCTTCGGGCCGGGTATCCTCACTTCTTGTGTCGTCTTTCATGAGGTCTTTTGAACCAATCTTAGTCTGGCCCCTTGCCTGAGACCAATTTGCCATGGGAGACCCTACCAGGAACACAAGGTTCCAGACAACACAGCCCCCAGGTTCATCAGGGCACACAAACCTCTCTACCACGGTAAGGTGCTGGTTCTTCAGAGAGGCTTTGTATTCATGATGATGTATATTTGACAATGTGTAAAAAAAAAACAGCCAACTTTTCCACGAAGAATGCAGAACAAACTATTGTAATGCTAGAAAATCCCTGATGTGTGAAAATATATGACATCTTTCAACATAGGGAGAGAGAAGATAAACTAAGAAATGAAGATAACAACCTGCTTTTTAATTAGAGAGAAAGAGGGGAAAGCAAATGAATGTCCACAGATCATGCTGTTCTCTTTAGTTCAGACAAAAATAGATGGAAAGGTAAATTAACACTCTCCATTTCTCAGTTGTTTAAGCCTCAATCATGACTTGATTTTTAATTGGAGTTCAGCCAAAGGAAGTGAGGAGATGGGTGAGCAAGAGGAAGATGGATTAGTAAAAGTAATGATTATGGTTTAAAGAAGACTCTTGTGCTTCTCCTGTTCGCTGCAGACAGAATTTTTATTCAGAACTGAACAGAGAAGTCGAAAAAAGACGACTGAGCTGATTTTGAATAGTTTATTGAATGTTTTAACTAAGAAAGACTTTTTAATATTCCGTCTATATTTGTTGTTAGTATTGAAATGTATAACAAATCTGTAAATAAACACTGGAAGTCCAGCTTCTATACGAAAACAAAAATGTATTAATTCTACATAACATTTCCTCCGGACAATGCTTCTTTGTGTTTCTAAATATGGAAGATAAAAGCTTCTATATTTCCCATAAAAACCGTCCTGGATACACTCTACATTTTAGGCGGTAGATAGAAAAAGAGAGGCAGTGTTGGTAGGAAACATTATCAGCTATTTAAGTCTTCCTTTTGGTAGATACACTTTAAATGTCCTCATGGGAAAACTTAACAATTTAATTTCCAACTCTGTAATATTCCCAGATATCTGCAAAGCTGCAACACAATGAGTTTCAGGGTTACATCCTTAAAGAGTCTCTTGACATTTACGTAACATAATAACTGCATTTCCAAGTACATAATTTGTTTTCTTTGAAGAGGTAACTCACCATGTTTCTGCTGGGCGCAGAGCGGCGAGGAAGATGAGGCGGAGGGAAATGAAGCGCTGAAAATGAGCTTCACTGTACAGAGAGACCAACGAGCCACAACGCCTCCTTTAAACTGCATCCTGAGTCTCCTAGACTGCATCCTGAGTCTCTTAAACTGCATCCTGAGTCCCCTAAACTGCATCCTGAGTCCCCTAAACTGCATCCTGAGTCTCTTAAACTGCATCCTGAGTCCCCTAAACTGCATCCTGAGTCCCCTAAACTGCATCCTGAGTCCCCTAATCTGCATCCTGAGTCTCCTAAACTGCATCCTGAGTCCCCTAAACTGCATCCTGAGTCCCCTAAACTGCATCCTGAGTCCCCTAATCTGCATCCTGAGTCTCCTAATCTGCATCCTGAGTCTCCTAAACTGCATCTCGAGTCTCTTAAACTGCATCCCGTGTCCCCTAAACTGCATCCTGAGTCTCCTAAACTGCATCCTGAGTCCCCTAAACTGCATCCTGAGTCCCCTAATCTGCATCCTGAGTCTCCTAAACTGCATCCTGAGTCTCCTAAATCTCCTAAACTGCATCCTGAGTCTCCTAAACTGCATCCCGAGTCCCCTAAACTGCATCCCGAGTCCCCTAAACTGCATCCTGAGTCCCCTAAACTGCATCCTGAGTCTCCTAAACTGCATCCTGAGTCTCCTAAACTGCATCCCGAGTACCCTAAACTGCATCCCGAGTCCCCTAAACTGCATCCTGAGTCTCCTAAACTGCATCCCGAGTCTCCTAAACTGCATCCCGAGTCTCCTAATCTGCATCCTGAGTCTCCAAAACTGCATCCTGAGTCTCTTAAACTGCATCCTGAGTCTCCTAAACTGCATCCTGAGTCCCCTAATCTGCATCCTGAGTCTCCAAAACTGCATCCTGAGTCTCCTAATCTGCATCCTGATTCTCCAAAACTGCATCCTGAGTCTCTTAAACTGCATCCTGAGTCTCCTAATCTGCATCCTGATTCTCCAAAACTGCATCCTGAGTCTCTTAAACTGCATCCTGAGTCTCCTAATCTGCATCCTGAGTCTCCTAAACTGCATCCTGAGTCTCTTAAACTGTATCCTGAGTCTCCTAAACTGCATCCCGAGTCCCCTAAACTGCATCCCGAGTCCCCTAAACTGCATCCTGAGTCCCCTAAACTGCATCCTGAGTCCCCTAAACTGCATCCTGAGTCTCCTAAACTGCATCCTGAGTCCCCTAAACTGCATCCTGAGTCTCCTAAACTGCATCCTGAGTCTCCTAAACTGCATCCCGAGTACCCTAAACTGCATCCCGAGTCCCCTAAACTGCATCCTGAGTCTCCTAAACTGCATCCTGAGTCTCCTAAACTGCATCCTGAGTCTCCAAAACTGCATCCTGAGTCTCTTAAACTGCATCCTGAGTCTCCTAATCTGCATCCTGATTCTCCAAAACTGCATCCTGAGTCTCCTAAACTGCATCTTGAGTCTCTTAAACTGCATCCTGAGTCTCCTAAACTGCATCCCGAGTCCCCTAAACTGCATCCCGAGTCTCCTAAACTGCATCCCGAGTCTCCTAATCTGCATCCTGAGTCCCCTAAACTGCATCCTGAGTCTCCTAAACTGCATCCTGAGTCTCCTAAACTGCATCCCGAGTACCCTAAACTGCATCCCGAGTCCCCTAAACTGCATCCTGAGTCTCCTAAACTGCATCCTGAGTCTCCTAAACTGCATCCCGAGTCTCCTAATCTGCATCCTGAGTCTCCAAAACTGCATCCTGAGTCTCTTAAACTGCATCCTGAGTCTCCTAAACTGCATCCTGAGTCCCCTAATCTGCATCCTGAGTCTCCAAAACTGCATCCTGAGTCTCTTAAACTGCATCCTGAGTCTCCTAATCTGCATCCTGATTCTCCAAAACTGCATCCTGAGTCTCCTAAACTGCATCTTGAGTCTCTTAAACTGCATCCTGAGTCTCCTAAACTGCATCCCGAGTCCCCTAAACTGCATCCCGAGTCTCCTAAACTGCATCCCGAGTCCCCTAAACTGCATCCTGAGTCCCCTAAACTGCATCCTGAGTCCCCTAAACTGCATCCTGAGTCCCCTAAACTGCATCCTGAGTCTCCTAAACTGCATCCTGAGTCCTTTGAACTGCATCCTGAGTCTAGTCTCCTAATCTGCATCCTGAGTCTCTTAAACTGCATCCCGAGTCCCCTAAAAGGCATCCTGAGTCCCCTAAACTGCATCCTGAGTCCCCTAAACTGCATCCTGAGTCTCCTAAACTGCATCCTGAGTCCTTTGAACTGCATCCTGAGTCTAGTCTCCTAATCTGCATCCTGAGTCTCTTAAACTGCATCCTGAGTCTCCTAAACTGCATCCCGAGTCCCCTAAACTGCATCCTGAGTCTCCTAAACTGCATCCCGAGTCCCCTAAACTGCATCATGAGTCCCTTAACTGCATCCTGAGTCTCATAAACTGCATCCTGAGTCTCCTAAACTGCATCATGAGTCCCTTAACTGCATCCTGAGTCTCATAAACTGCATCCTGAGTCTCCTAAACTGCATCCTGAGTCTCTTAAACTGCATCCTGAGTCTCCTAAACTGCATCCTGAGTCTCCTAAACTGCATCCCGAGTCCCCTAAACTGCATCCTCTGTATTTCACTTATGTATTTTCCCTGCGTCCTTCCATTAGCCCAGGGATTCATGGAGAGACTTTAATGACATTCAAGTTGAGCTGATTCATAGAGATTTTAAATTGCAAGAAGAGAAAATGTTTTCTATTGAAATGAATGCATGCTTGAGTAAAGATGTGAAGGAAAACATTTGATAAATATTCGAAATATTTAGATAAAATAATCAAACAATATAAGTCTTGTCAAAATGTGAAAACTTATTTGTAAAAAAACATCAGAAAATTGTTAGTTAAATGTGTGTAAAGTGAGAAATGCCTACATTTCAAATATTCAAGATAGTACTGTTACAAATGTTCACAATTATTTAATAAAAGTATCCAAAAAATGTGAAACGCATTGGTGAAAAAAGTCTGAAAATTAAAATATATTTATGAAAATGATTTGGGGATTTTCCACAAAACCATCAATGATAAAACATGTGTTTAATGTACATAACTTTCTTCTGTATCACTAAAGTTAAAGCATCTTCCTGCTAAGTAATAGAGAACCGCAGTAACGCATCCTAAAACCCGGAAGTAAGTTAACATTTTTACCACGTAAGGTTCCTTCGACAAAAAGCAATCTCTCCATAGCATTTTGGAAAATAGCTCCAAATAAGGTCTGTGTTTGAGACACATTGAAGAGACGGATCACGTTTTGTTCTACGACATTAAACACATCAGCAGTGACCCTACTGGTGATTTTTGAAGAGTTTACGTGTCTGAAAAACGATGGTTGTTACCAAGTGGCTGAATAGGACTACAGAAGTTGTCGAGGCCGTTGTACGTCATCACACCGAACACGTAAACACTCCTCTAAATTTGTTTGCCCTGTTCTGCTTGAAAGCAAGTTCCTGCCTCCTGCAGACTGTTCAAACAAACACTTCAACTTGTACCATTTACAATCTGTATGTTTGAATATGGATCTGAAGTTGGCGTGACGTTGATGCGGCGACCCTGCTGTAGTTCCTTTATAGCATAACGTTAGCATTTTGCTTCTGGCGACTAGATTTATGCTTCGAAAATTATAAAAGTAGGATAGACATGTGGAGATTATCCGGCTGAACAAAACGTGACCCGTCTCTTAAATGTGTCTCAACCACAGACCTTATTTCCAGCTATTTTCCAAAATCCTATGGAGAAGTTGCATTGCTTTTTGACAAAGGAACCGGAAGGAGTTTACTTCCTGGTTTTAGGATGCGTCACTGCGGTTCTCTATAGACAAACACTCAATACCATAACCTTTCTGTTGGAGTTTCAGGACTTGTTGTTGAAAATGTTTGGTGTGACGTACGTAACAGAAAAATAAAACTCTCCTTCTTTGAGTTGGAGCAAAGAAATCCAACGACTGCTGACATTGAACTCTTAAATCCGTCCAGAAATAGGAGCAGAGGAAACTCACAGGAAGATCTCTTGATTAACTTTAACCTTGCTCCATCCCTCCCTCAAAGCTTCAACAACTTCCTCCCTCTAAACTTTACCCATGACCTCCAGATGGTGAGTTCACTGAGGACAAAACCTGAGAGCAAACAACATGGAGAGCTTCAGGGGGAAAAGGTCAGCGAAAGAAAGAAAGGAGGTGATTGCACTCCTACATTGTTGTGGAACTTTTTAAATGATGAGGGGGAGTTGTTGATGCTGCAAATCCACCTAAATAACAACTTGTGTATTTCCTTGTTTGGGTTTGAGAGGAAGAAAAGAGGTATTTTCATTATATTACCAACCTTGGGAAGTTACCGGAGGTAGAAGAAGTATTCAGATGACAGAGGTAAAGTATGAGAAAAATACTTTATTCCAAAATAGGTCACAAAAAAGGATCGACACTCTTGACGAGGTGAAAAAAAGGTTCAAAAAGCTTGAGTAAATGTACTTAGTAGTTACTTCCCACCTCTGGAAGTTACGGATAACATCGAACTACATAATCAGGATACAACAACTATAACAATAACTGTATACAAGATGACTTAATATCACCCTTAGATTCATGCCAAAAAAAAGTATATTTAATTGAATTAAATTGCAATAAACTTCAGAATCCAGACTCTATTGTGATAAAAAGTATGTGGGTCCGACCCTGACCAGAAAGAGGCTTTCATAACTCATAACAAACACACACACACACACACAAAGAATAATACAAAAGCATACACAGAGAAAGAAAACAATTTCCACACTTTAATAGAACACACACTGTTGAATACTGGCAAACACACACACACACACACACTGACAATAGCTGCTGCTCATTAGTCTCCTATGTGTCCTTTGTCAAAGCAACACAGTGAGCAGCACGATCATGTTTTCTTGCAGTTTTGTGGAGACAAAATAATTCTCTGTGTGAATCTTTGGTGATGTTTTCGACGTTGTCACTCTCGTCCCTGAAATTCATAGAAGCTGGGAACACAATGGAAGTGAAAAACACTTTGGGAAACTCATGCTGTGAAGAGTTTAGCGAGTTATTCCAAGAGAAGAGAGGATGGGGAAATTATTCATCCTTTGGCAATTTGTTTTTTGCTAAAAACCCTTTCTGAACAATAGATTCCTGTTAGTTATAAGACGATATGTGGTTCTTTCTGCATTTCGAGGATAATTGTGAACATTCAAACAGCTAAAATCCATGATTCCCTCTTTTTATTTTTACTTGTGACTTAATTTCCTGTGTTTTTGATTTGTGTGACAGTGCTTGTTAGTCTTAGTGCGCTATAAGTATCTGTGCCCATTATATAAGAAGTAGAGTAATTTACATTTTGAAAGTAACACTAAAGTTTTGGCTGATATTTTCTTTTGGCACTATATTTTCTTCTCTTCTCTTGTCTAATGGGTTTCACCTAGAGATGTTCTGGCCATGCGTTACTCTGAATAATATTGTGTTCTTTTAAAGCAACAAAATATTTGACTTTGATTGCAATTAAAGGTGGGATATGTAATTTTGGAGAAACCAGCTTGAGTGCGCTAGAATTTGAAAATACACAACCGGAAAAAATCTGCCTCTTCCTTACAGAGCCCCTCCTCCAACACACACGAACGCACACATGACCAATGAGGGCACGAGATAAGTTTGTGCCCAGATGGAAGGCTGACAGGCAGGTAGGCCATCCAGTTACTTTAGCCGGGCCGGCTCAGATGATTGGTCGTGCTTTTTACAGCGCCACGGCTTCCACAGATGAAATGTTTTAATGTATTTATCGTCAAAGCATTTAATGTATTCATTGCTATCGGGATGTCAAGAGCATTCCATGGAATATAACAAAAAGTGTTTCTGAAATAAATTACATACCCCACCTTTAAGTGTTCAGACGAAGCAGAATTAGGAGAACAACATGACAGTTCAAAGATTTAAACTTTTATCTGGCTCTCCTATCCCAATATTTTTGCTGCATGTATTATATGTTTGGTCAAAACTAAATAAACTGTTAAAGAAAAAATAATTACCTCCCATGTTGCATTGTTTAAATGTTCCATAGATGAGAGTAACATCTACGTCACTTCCGGGCGAATATTACGGCCCCGCCCACTTTTGGGGGAAACCAACGCTGTCATTTGAACGGCGATCAAGCCTGAAGCCACAGAGATCTTCTGTTACTGTCATTTCTTCTTAGAGGAAGTACAGAAACACGTAACTCTTGATTTGTTTGAATGTTTGAGGTGCAATAAACAACACAGCAACTTGTTGGCATGTTAAAACTATTATTTTCCGCCTCGTTCATGAGAGTAACAGCTGGCGAAATTACGGCCTCGCCTACTGATTTTAATTTAACCATATATCGAGGCCAATCGTCGATTTCCAATGATTTAATGTAATTGTTTGCCTGACTGGCCATCGTAATCGGGCTCTTTGAAGATCAGAAAATCCACGGTGTTCTTACATTTCGGATCGGATTAGCAAATCAATTTGTATTGACCGGCATTCAAATGACAGCGTTGTTTTCATAGATATATTATGGTTGTTTTCCCCCAAAAGTGGGCGGGGCCGTAATTTTTGCCAGGAAGTGACGTAGGTGTTACTCTCATCTATACAGTAAATAACACCAATAGGACAGTTTTCTGTACTCTTTTGTGTTCATAGAGACATGCCATCACAACTCACCACAAACATATTTGATATCTATTAATCAATTAAAGATATGTTTTTAAATAATAACATATGATTGTCAGTGATTGTCAGTTCCATTAATTGATGTTTTATTGAAACGGTTGGATACACATTTTCAAAGCTATTTTATTTCGTTTCTGAACATATTTAGAACGTTTTACATTAACACGAGTAGAATTAGGTCAAATATTTTACCAAATGAACATATTAAAGACTGAGTGTGTATTTCTTTATGTATATTTTTTGCAGAATAATAATTGATCTCAGTCTTCATGACAATATAAGCAGTCTTGAATGCATTTATTGAATTTCTTCTTAATCTCTCTGCATTAGTGGAGAAGAACGGCTCAAAATCTCAGTCAACTAGTCGAGTTCTGTTTGTGCCTTGGTGCACATTTTCTTCTGTCACCACCATAACTGTAAAAGACCAATAATTACTTTCCATATTTTATTTATTGCCATGCACAGATTTCATATTTCAGTCAGGGTATTTCCAACCGGAAAATGATCTGACATAAAAGATTCACACAGCTGAGATTTACAAGCACCACGCTGCTTCAGTATCATCTGCAGAGGAGAGGCAGCAGGCGGTTTGTCACTGAGATCTCACCAGGACAGACGGGAGTGGCAGCAGCAGAAGCATTTAGCAGCACGATTACTTTATATTGTTCACACGTGCAGAGAGAAAACAAAGCTGCCTAATGAGAGGCACTGTAACAGAAACCTTTAAGCTTTTAGTTTGTCTTGATGCACGATGTGGGAGCGCACAAAGCTTCCCCAAACAAGATAATCTCATTTAATCTCTGATGTTTGTTGAAGGAGGTAACAACACAGGAGAGGGAGAGGCTCTATGTCTGATCTGTTCCAGAGAAGAAGGACATGAAAGCTGTTGTATTTGTTTTATATGAGCTCATTAACACTAGAACCGCCAACGGGTCAATTTTACCCGCAGCTGTTTTTTTATTGTATGTAATTTCAAGTCTCCCAGTCAGTGACTTTTCCTGAAAGTGTGTTATGTCCAGTAGCACCCCCTGTAGAGAGAGAGAGAGAGAGAGAGAGAGAGAGAGAGAGAGAGAGAGAGAGAGAGAGAGAGAGAGAGAGAGAGAGAGAGA